>NC_057805.1:116218062-116266557 GCF_018294505.1 Triticum aestivum
CCCGAACCGGAATAACCGCTAAAACCCACCCGGTTTTATTTTATTAGATCGGTTTAGTTATTTAGGTTAAGTTATTTAGCGGACGTTCGTCCGTTAGGTTCGGTAGCGAACGATTTTCGTTCGTTAGGTTCTGTTTGCGAGCGTTCGCTCGATAGATTTTATTTTTCTTTTTATTTTCGGCCAGGGACCCATCCATGAATACTTTATTTGCATATTAGTCCCTGTTCTTCAAACGGTCACAACTTATTACTCGCTTGTCCAAATCCAACGAAACCAACGCCCACTCCTTTGTTATTATCTCCTCTGTCCAGATAATCAACTTGAACATGTTTTTGAAAATTTAAAATTTGATTTCAAACATATTTGAATTCAAACTTTGTTTGATCGTAACTTGAGTTTTATAACTCCGTTTTGAGTTGATTCTTTTTGCAAATTGAAGCTCTTGACCTAAACTTTCTGATAAGGCCAAAATTCGCCCAATTTTGGTACCGTTAGAAATTGTTTTATGTTGCAAGAGTTATTTTGCTTGTTTTCGAAGTTTTTCGAGATCTTTTCTTTGATTCTTTTGCATGAGTGCTTATGTATGCAATTGTTTGCTTACGATAGATTGACCGGAGTGTGACGAGTAGAACTATCAGGAGTTATGAGTGCGAATCATCTTCATCAACTATACAAGGCAAGTTCACACTTTGATCATACTTTTCATTACCTAGTTTTCTATGCATTAGTTTCAACCCTCAAACATTGCATGAGTAGGATCTGATTAATATGTGGGTTTTTGGGAAGTAGTTGATGAGGTAGAATCTATTGTCCTTTATATCAAACACCTAGGAGTTACTTCTACGTTATGCTTATACTGCTATGCTATGCTAGTAGACGTGGATTGGTTGAGTGTATCCATGACAGATGTGAGAGTTGTTAATTAATGGTTAACTTAAGGTGGCTACTTAAATACACATCTGGGTGGATTGGTTGGAGCACCCTCGGGATATACCAGTGGCTTGCCCAGACACCTGGGGATATACCAGTGTTGTCCTAGGAGATCCCGGGGAACCCGCGTGATCATCCTATGGTTCGCCACCCAGGCTCAAAGGGATCATAAGATTATTCATGCTAGAAACTTCCGTGTGCAGCCACAAGCCATTATGGGCTCTGGCATAGTTGAGTATGTTGTGTGACCTCTTTTAGTGGTAGTCTAGCAGATGTAGGGGATGTAGGTGGTACGATCTACCCTCGAAAGAGTTAATGCTTCTAAAATACTATGTCTCGATCATCCGTTTCTCAAACACCATGCAGTGCGAGAAAACCAACGGAGGAGATCGAGTCTTGTGGGGAAAAGTGCGCAAACCGCTGCAGAGTGTACAAACTAATCATGATTAGCCGTGTCGCCGGTTATGGACATCTTGAGTATCTGGTTCTTGAATTATTGATTTGATCTCATCACTTTACTTAATTAATTTGTTGGGTTGATAACTACTATTTTGGGATTGAGTGGGAGGAACCTTCTCAATGTTTTCAACAAACTTTGTAGTTAAATAAAATATATTCCTTTGTTGTAGGGGAAAAACTAGCTTTATGCAAATGATAACCGTAGAGCCTCCACCAGCCAAATATGCATGTAGTGATAGCCATTATTCAGCATTGCTCTACAATGTGAAATTGCCAGTACATTCAATGTACTGACCTACATGGCTGCAACGTCTCATGTTGCAGGATTCTTACGACGAGTAAGTGATACGTTAGGGTTACGATGTCTACACTCAACTTTGCCGTTGGTGTTGATGGGAGTCCATAACCTTGTTGTTACTTCCTCTATATGGATTGAGGTAATAGTATTTACGTTACTTTATACATGTGATTTACCTCTGTTATAAATCCTCGAGTACTGTGTGTGTCAGCATACCGATCCAGGGATGACACTTAAGCACAGAGACTTGATCCATTCGGGTCGGGTCGCTACATGTCATCATAGCCCCCGAGTCTCAAGATGACTCGAAGAGTTGGCTTGAGATTCTTCATACTTGACCGTGATATAAACCGGTATGTAATTGAACAGCGGAACGCTGTATATGTTGAAGCTTGGCAGGTTATAAATGACTCCGTATGATTTGTATCAGTAACCCGGCCAGTGGTTCGTCCCAACCGGCTGTTGAAGTTAAACAAACCGCAGTGGCGGCGATTTGTGTGCCCATCCATTGAATCATCTGGTGTCCATTGAGCATTATGGCACGGTCAGATGCTAGCGCGTGATAATGATGGCGCGAGCTATATATCCATGACATGGTCATTGCTCTTGTAGTGAAAAATTGTCCTGCATTAAAAACATCACGAGCGAGAGTAATTGCTCTTAAAATAAATATATGTTGAAAAATAGATAAGGCGAATAGCACCTGGTATTTTTCGAAGGAGGTCGAGGCAGTTGTCGGTGTAAAAACCGGCGGATCTCTGGTAGGGGGTCCCGAACTGTGCGTCTAGGGTTGATGGTAACAGGAGACGGGGGACACGATGTTTACCCAGGTTCAGGCCCTCTTGATGGAGGTAATACCCTACTTCCTGCTTGATTGATCTTGATGAATATGAGGATTACAAGAGTTGATCTACCACGAGATCGTAATGGCTAAACCCTAGATGTCTAGCCTGTATGATTTTGATTGCTTCTACGGACCAAACCCTCCGGTTTATATAGACACCGGAGGGGCCTAGGGTTGTACAGAGTCGGTTTACAAAGGAAGGAATCTACATATCCGAACGCCAAGCTTGCCATCCACGCAAAGGAGAGTCCCATCCGGACACGGGAAGAAGTCTTCTGTCTTGTATCTTCATAGCCCATTAGTCCGGCCCATGTTACGTAGTCCGGACACCCGAGGACCCCTTAATCCAGGACTCCCTCAGTAGCCCCTGAACCAGGCTTCAATGACGATGTGTCCGGCGCGCAGATTGTCTTCGGCATTGCAAGGCGGGTTCCTCCTGCGAATACTCCAAAACAGCCTTTGAACACAGAAAACGCGTCCTGCTCTGCAAAACAAGTACCACATACACCCGCAGAGAGCATAATATTTCACGAGTCCAATCTATTGACAACTTTTTTAGCGCGACATCACGTCGCTGCCCAGTCATTATTTCGAACCGTTTTTAGCCTCCTACTCCATGTTTTGAGACGTGGTTTTATTGGCACGTCTTGTCAAAGCAGAGATCGTGTCCCCTTATTGTGGGATTCTCATCAATACGGGCGTGGGTAATCCAACCGCCCCGTTGGCACGATTCCTTGGGAATAGGCAAGTTTTAAGGCCCATTGATACGTCTCCAACATATCTATAATTTTTGATTGCTCCATGCTATATTATATTCTATTTTGGACATTATTGGGCTTTATTATTCACTTTTATATTATTTTTGGGACTAACCTAATAACCGGAGTCCCAGCCCAGAATTGTTGTTTTTGCCTATTTCAGAGTTTTGCAGAAAAAGAATATCAAACGGAGTCCAAATGGAATGAAACCTTCGGGAACGTGATTTTTGGAACGAACAAGATCCAGGAGACTTGGACCCTACGTCAAGAAATAAAAGAGGAGGCCACGAGGTAGGGGGGCGCGCCTACCCCCTAGGCGCGCCCTCCACCCTCGTGGGCCCCCTGTTGCTCCACCGACGTACTCCTTCCTCCTATATATACCTACGTACCCCCAAACGATCAGATACGGAGCCAAAAAACCTAATTCCACCATCGCAACCTTCTGTACCCACGAGATCCCATCTTGGGGCCTGTTCCGGAGCACCGCCGGAGGGGGCATCGATCACGGAGGGCTTCTACATCAACACCATAGCCCCTCCGATGATGTGTGAGTAGTTTACCTCAGACCTTCGGGTCCATAGTTATTAGCTAGATGGCTTCTTCTCTCTTTTTGGATCTCAATACAATGTTCTCCCCCTCTCTCGTGGAGATCTATTTGATGTAATCTTCTTTTGCGGTGTGTTTGTTGAGACCGATGAATTGTGGGTTTATGATCAAGTTTATCTATGAACAATATTTGAATCTTCTGAATTCTTTTATGTATGATTGGTTATCTTTGCAAGTCTCTTCGAATTATCAGTTTGGTTTGGCCTACTAGATTGATATTTCTTGCAATGGGAGAAGTGCTTAGCTTTGGGTTCAATCTTGTGGTGTCCTTTCCCAGTGACAGTAGGGGCAGCAAGGAACGTATTGTATTGTTGCCATCGAGGATAACAAGATGTGGTTTTTATCATATTGCATGAATTTATCCCTCTACATCATGTCATCTTGTTTAAGGCGTTACTCTGTTTTCATGAACTTAATACTCTAGATGCATGCTGGATAGCGGTCGATGAGTGGAGTAATAGTAGTAGATGCAGGCAGGAGTGGGTCTACTTGTCTCGGACGTGATGCCTATATACATGATCATACCTAGATATTCTCATAACTATGCTCAATTCTGTCAATTGCTCAACAGTAATTTGTTCACCCACCGTAAAATACTTATGCTCTTGAGAGAAGCCACTAGTGAAACCTATGGCCCCCGGGTCTATTTTCCATCATATTAATCTTCCAACACTTAGCTATTTCTTGCGCCGTTTTTATTTTACTTTCTTTACTTTGCATCTTTATCATAAAAATACCAAAAATATTATCCTATCATATCTATCAGATCTCACTCTCGTAAGTGACCGTGTAGGGATTGACAACCCCTTATCGCGTTGGTTGCGAGGATTTATTTGTTTGTGTAGGTGCGAGGGACTCGCGTGTAGCCTCCTACTGGATTGATACCTTGGTTCTAAAAAACTGAGGGAAATACTTACGCTACTTTGCTGCATCACCCTTTCCTCTTCAAGGGAAAACCAACCAGTGCTCAAGAGGTAGCACCCATGAGGAGGCGTTTGATATTCATCGCCTTTATAAAGGGGTACAGGCCCGTCTTTCTCCTCTACGCCTACCTCTTCCTCAACTTTTCCAACCTCGAGCTCCAGCACCCAGGTTTCAACTTAATCGCTCCAAGCCTCCCAGTCATGTCCGGAGCCAGCCCTCAAGGCTGGTGGGTGGCCTCCTCTGTCACAGAGGAGGATATCGCGAAGCTCTGGGCGGCAAGGTACCTGACTGCGGAAATCCTCCACAGGCTCCCTGCTAAGGGCAGGTTATCCCTACACCCAGATCCGACGAGAGGGTCGTATTCATCTCCCACTTCCTCCGGGGGCTAGGATTTGCTCTCCACCCCTTCGTTTGTGGCCTCATGTTCTATTACGAGCTAGATTTTCACGATCTAGCTCCGGACTCCTTTCTTCACATCTCGGTGTTCATTGTCATGTGCGAGGCCTTTCTCCGCATTCCCCCACACTTCAGCTTATGGCTCAAGACCTTTAATGTGAAGCCGAAGGTAGTCGACGGGGAGCAAGCGGAGTGTGGCGGTGCTATGGTGAGCAAGTTCGCCAATACTCTTTGGCCAAAGGGCTCCTTCACGGAAACTTACAACCTATGGCAGCGGGAGTGGTTTTACATTACTGAACCCCGCGGTACCAAGTGGGCTGCTACACCTGCGTTCCGATTTGTCCCTCCATTACGACTCGCATCATGGATTAATAAGGGTCTGGACTGGGGATCAATTGATGAAGTGCAGACGCTACAAAGCCATATCCGGAGCCTCCTTGAAAAGGACACTGGCCTCATCAACGTGATCCAGGTAATGCTAGTCCGCCGGGTCCTGCCGTGCCAGCGACGGCCTCTCCGCATGTGGGAGTTCAATCCGGAAGGACCACGGACCCTCCACCACTTCTTCGGCACAACACACAGAGGGATGTGGAAGTTATTCTTCGGGACCCGAAAGCAGTGGCCGGATACAACCGAGGACATCGGCCTCGACTGCAACCATCCGGATACCTCAGTAAGCACTCGACTCCTGAACATAGCTTAGTTGATTATCCGTATCAATATACTGAGAAACCTATCTTTGACCAGGGATGGATAAAGAAGGCGGAATGAATCAGGTGTTCGGCTCCACTTCCCGAAGACTCGGCTGATCCTATGTTGACAAGGATGCTGGCCCCGACGCCGTATCAAGTGCCGGCGAAGGAGGACAAAGAGGAGGGCAAAAAGCCAAAGGTGGCCTCCACTCTAAAGGTACACCGGACGCTATGTCCGGGAAGACTGGAACTCCCTCTTCTGAAGACAAAGGGGAAGAAGAAGCTGGTATCCCTTCTCCCCATGGGAAGAAAAGGACTGCCTTCGAAGATTTGGAGGTGGAGGCTCCTAAGAGAGGGAAGATGTCCCTGTCAGATGGTTCGGGTTCGGAAGACGATGTTGCCGCACAGTTCCTCCGTAAGGACAAGCCTTTCGCCAAATCGTAAGTGAACAAGGGTATTCTAGACATATCCCGTTCTTTCCAGGTTACAAGGGTAACATCTTAAATATATGTTTGCAGTCCGGCCCGCAGTCTCCCTCAACAGTCCTCCTCCTCGGGTGACCTGCTTCTGGAGATGATGGAAAGCGAGACGCCTCCACAGGCTTCCTCGCCCCTTAGGGCGGACGACTTCGAGGTGTCGTCCCGGAGGGTCTCCCCCGATCATCAAGTGGTGCGGGGGCAATGAAGACAGCGCCCGAAGGTGATACTTCGGTTGTCAAGGGTCCGGGGTGTGCAGCCCCTATGGGGACCAACAATAAAGGCCACGGACTATCTGGTTTACAGTCGAAGATGGCTCTAGGGTCGAGTAAACATATCCCTTCGAAGGGACTTCGTACCGCAGCCGCTTCCAGGAATCCGGAGGCGCCGGATACGTTGATGGACATGTTGCAAAATGCGTCCATCTCGGAGGAACATCGTACCTTAATGGGTACGGTAGTTGAGGGGATTCTGTCCGCAAGAAGCGGATTGAATGAAGCCTTCACGGGCCTACTAAGAGGCTTCGAGGTATGTAATGCAATATCTTAACCACGCTTTACAAGCAGAATGTGCCTGTGTATAGATAGTAGCCCCTGAGACTCTGGTTGGCTTCCACAGGGAGGCAATCAGAGGATGAAAAAGATATGCTCAGGAAATGACATAATTAAATTGAAAACAGGCTGTTATGTCAATGGCGACCGCTCAAGCTATGGAAGTTGCAGATTTAAAGCAGAAACTTGAGTTAGCGGATGAGGGCATTACTCTTCTTAACAGGCGGCTCGACGAGGAACAAGGTATGTTTTGGGGAGTCAGCTTATGCATGTATGATAATATGAGCATGAAGCTGAGAATTATATATTGGGACATGCATAATTGCAGATGGTGTTGCTGCGGTTGAGACCCTTCGGGCTGAACTTGCCCAAGCCAAGGAGCAAGCCAGAGTGAGCAATGCGACTGTCAAGAAGGCAGCTGCTGAGTTAAAGGCCGAACAGGCCGCTCGGCGCCAGTGCGAGGAGAGAATATCTTCCCTGGCGTGAGAACTAAAGGATGCCACTGGCCAATGAAAATCACTCGAGAAGGATAACAAAGCCCAGGCAGCCGAACTCGACAAGGCTTTACAAGAGGCGCGCGGGGCACGGTCCGAGTCTAGAGCGGCTCGGGAGGAGATCCAGCAAGCTAGGGAGATAGCGGCTGGTAAGCCCTTTCTATTACAGACTAAATTCGGCGACCCGAAGTATGCCCTGCTTAATCAATTGTGGAGTTCTCCAGACGCATTCTTGGACCTGCCGAAGAGTGTCTCCGATCCGGCGCAGTTTTACCAAGCGCAAGAGGGACGTGCAGCGGAGAGGCTTTTCTGGTCACAATTCAACGTGCCCAGGCGTTCGTCATTGCTGAACGAACAGATAATCCAGTGGGCCAAGCTCCACTAGATGTCCGGAGCTTCCATGAAGGACATCGTGGTCCGGCTGTGGCCGACTGAGCCAATTCTGAACAGTTATTTCGGTTTGGTGCAGCGACTTGTTGATGTGGTGCCGCGTATCCACGCTTTTAAGTGGTCGACGTGCGTTGAAGGTGCACGGATGGCCTTTGCCCATGTCAAGACGTATTGGGGAAAAATTAAGGCCGCCGATGTTGCAGCGAAGAGCCCACCCGGGGGCAAGGACCATCGCACGCCGAAGAAATATTTTGAGGATGTCCTAGAGGGCGCCCGCTTGATATAGGGTCAGTGCTTGAAATATATTATGTTCGAGTGAATGTATCGGAATTGTGATAACAATATTATGATGTATTAAGGTTGTGTTATATTTATGCCTTTTGCCTAAAAGGTATTTCCTCCTGTGCGGTCATTTTCTGTAATCTGAAAGTTTGCCAGTCACCGGCTTCAGCCCCCTTGCATATAATGCGGGGGTGTTCGGAATAGCGACTGACTACACTTGACCCAACGTCTTGGTCCGTGAAGGAGGTGTCAGTGCGGCGAACTAGGCAATCAGACTATAGGGCTTTAACACCTTCACTTAGCCGTAGGAGTTTGGTGGTGGGTCTATGATATAGCCCCTTACTATGTGCGCGGTTATCCGAATACGGCTGCGCTACATAGGTGACCGGAAAACGGTCCTTCGTGTTACACGGAAGAAATCGCAAAAGATTCTAATAAGTCACCGAGTGGTTGACCAGCTCTCGCCGTATCATGACAGTCAGTTTTCGGCTTTCTCCCTTTACTACCCTAGCCGATAGAACAGAACGTAAGGTAGTAAGCACAAGAGCCGGGCAAGCCAACTATTGACCAAAGACATGATTCGGAGCTGATGCATATAATGCCAAACTCGTGACACTGAAGTATGCTGTAGAGCTGTTCGGACTTGTTGGCAGCTAATATGTTGCCATATCGAGCCCTTGGCGATTAGTGCCGAGGTGTGTATGTGAAACCACCGAAGACGTAAAATACAATTCTATGAGGAAAAGTAAGTACTGAAGGCGGATTATGTTCACTGGAATCTGATTGATACGTCGAACGCAATCTTACAGATTATAACATCCCTTCCCAAGTCATTTTACATGCCAGGGGTCGAAGGTTGAGGAAAAAGGCTATATCCAGGTTTTAAATAGAGTGTTTGGTCTACAAAAAATCTTTTGGACCTCGTGTCGCATGTCTGTGCTGCCTTTGCCTTAGCGAAGAGGATTTCTTAAAAGGACCAATCTTTGGTTGCCTAGACGAAACTGGGCTCCGAAAGAGTCCTTGCAGGTCCATAGGACGAACAGGTTTTGGTTCATCTGTAAAAAAAAGATAAGAAATAGTTAAAGGAAGGGAGAAAAGCTGTAGGAGGATGAACTGTGCTGTAGGCCTGTCCGCCTTGTGCCTCCGCCGATGACTAAGGTATTTTAAGTGCATAATTATGCATGCGCGATGTGAACTTCGCGGGTATATGTGGCGAATGACGGAGGTGGAACTGCTAATCCAGCTCTAAAATTGACCGGTCTTGTGTAGTAGAGGCCGGTGGCTTAATGGCCGATGAGATACGCGGATTAACGAGGCCGCTTTGTACTTCGGCTGTGATGGCTGTGGTATACTCTTCGGAATGGAGGGGTGTTCCGTGTTTCCATTGATCGTTATGACGCTGTGTGGCCCGGGCATCTTAAGCTTTAGATGGGCGTAGTGTGGGACGGCGTTGAAACGAGCAAAAGCGGTCCGCCCAAGCAGTGCCTGATATCCACGGCAGAACAGAACAATATCGAAGGTCAAGGCTTCGCTTCGGAAGTTGTCCGGCGAACCGAAGACAACTTTCAGTGTGATTGAGCCCGTACAGTGAGCTTCTTCGCCGGGTATAACCCGTTTGAAGGTAGTTGTGGTGGGCTTGATCCTTGAGGGATCAATGCCCATTTTGCAAACAGTGTCTTGATAGAGCAGATTAAGGCTACTGCCGCCGTCCAGAAGGACTCGTGTGAGATGGAATCCATCAATGATTGGGTCGAGGACCAGAGCTGCCAAACCTTTGTGACGGATACCTGTTGGGTGGTCATTGCGATCAAAAGTGATTGAACAAGCTGCCCATGGGTTAAATTTTGGTACGACCGGCTTTATGGCATAGTCGTCTCGTGGCACGCGCTTGCGCTCCCTTGTTGGGATATGCGTCATAGATATCATTTTTACTGTTTTTACTTCGGGGGGAAATTGCTTTTGTCCCCCGGTGTTTGGTTGGCGAGTCTCTTCGTCTTCACTATCACTAGGCGGCCCCTTCCCTTTGTGTTCGGCGTTGAGATTTCCTGCTTGTTTGAAAACCCAACAATTTCTGTTGGTATGGATGGCGGGTTTGTCAGGGCTGCCATGAATTTGACAGGGCCGATCCAGTATTTTGTCTAAACTAGATGGACCATCTTTGTTTGCCTTGAATGGCTTCTTCCGTTGACCAGGTTTGGAACCACTGAATCCGGTGTTGACCGTCGTGTCTTTGGTTCCTACATTGTTGTTTAGACGCTTGTTTTTATTGCGTCGAGGCTTGCCATTGCCGTCCCTGACCTCAGAGGTCCCAGGATCGCTGGTGCTATTGTTTCGTCGAGCCAGCCAGCTATCTTCTCCCGTGCAAAAGCGGGTCATCAGTGCGGTGAGAGCTGCCATAGACTTTGGCATTTCTTGGCCGAGGTGATGGGCCAGCCACTCATCTCGGATGCTATGTTAAAAGGCCGCTAGGGCTTCGGTGTCCATACAGTCGACGATTTGGTTCTTTTTAATTAAGAACCTAGTCGAGAGCTTCCTGGCTGACTCTCCGGGCTGTTGGATGATGTGACTGAGGTCATCGGCGTCCGGAGGCCGGACATATGTACCTTGGAAGTTGTCGGGAAAGGCGTCTTCTAGGTCTTCCCAGTTGCCAATAGAGTTTTCTGGGAGGCTGGGCCCCTAGTCTGGGCTGGGCGTAGTTCGGACATTGCTCCTCTGTAATGACGAGGGATCGCATCAAGTCCAGAGCCTCGCTTAAAGGCGAGGTTTGGCCAGGGAGAAGAAAATCCATGGAGTACGGTGGGAAGGAAATTCCTTGGCCGAGCTCACACGATGCTGACTCCGAGGGTTCGGAGCCAGTGTCCGGAGAAGAGTCCGGCTTCATGACGGTTGCCAGCGACACTACTTCCTCCGGCTCTCCCGTATTGGGCTTAGTGGCCGCAGATAGTCCGGCGGGCTCAGTAATCCCATCTTCGGACCTGGCGATGTGCTCCGGATCTAAGGCCAGAGCGGAGGTTGGGGTCGTGAACCCTTGGAAGATCAAGTCTCCTTGGATATCCGCGACATAGTCCAGATTTCCAAAACTAATCTGGTGACCTGGGGCATAGCTGTCGATCTGCTCTAGATGGCCAAGCGAGTTGGCCCGCAGTGCCAAGCCGCGGAACGCAAAAATATGGCCGGGGAGGAAAAGCTCCCCCAGGGCAGCATTGTTGTAGATGACTGATGGAGCCATCGAACCTTTTGATGACGACACAGCGGAACTCTCAATGAAAGCACCAATATCGGTCTCAAAACCGGCGGATCTCGGGTAGGGGGTCCCGAACTATGCGTCTAGGGTCGATGGTAACAGAAGACGGGGGACACGATGTTTACCCAGGTTCGGGCCCTCTTGATGTAGGTAATACCCTACTTCCTGCTTGATTGATCTTGATGAATATGAGGATTACAGGAGTTGATCTACCACGAGATCGTAATGGCTAAACCCTAGGTGTCTAGCCTGTATGATTGTGATTGCTTCTACGGACCAAACCCTCCGGTTTATATGGACTCCGGAGGGTCCTAGGGTTGTACAAAGTCGGTTTACAAAGGAAGGAATCTACATATCCGAATGCCAAGCTTGCCATCCACGCAAAGGAGAGTCCCATACGGACACGGGAAGAAGTCTTTTGCCTTGTATCTTCATAGCCCATTAGTCCGACCCATGTTACATAGTCCGGACGCCCGAGGATCCCTTAATCCAGGACTCCCTCAGTAGTCGTAATGACAAGGCGACCATATAAAAAATGAATCGGATGGTATAATGACCCGGTAACAATGGCGGGTTTAGTTGGTGTCGTGAGCCGGCCGTGGCGGCAAGTCGGCTGCAACTATACGGCTGGTCAATTCCGTGCACCGAGCTGCTAACCAATTTGTTTTATCATCAACTGAAGTGGAACAGTTGACACCCGAACTGATAGGTTGAGCCGGCACTTGACGATGTAGCTGGCATTTATGGCTCCATATCACGCACGCACGCATGTGCGCTTGCTGAATTTTCCCTTGCACATATATAGGTGCCCTAGGCTGTGTTTTTTTATTTGACGAGTATGTCAGACTGGTCAAGTACATAGTACATGCAAGATTGTCCATTGGGATTCAGTCAAACTTTGAACCGCTATTAGCTTTGAGTATCAATTTGGAGTTTAGAACATCTAGACAATACCCGGCTCCTTGGACTTCACGTATGGCCATCCATTAGGCCTAATGTTTGTCAAGCGATTTGGCGGCTCGGAAGCGAGGGCACGCAGGCCACACGAGCACGCGGTGACCCGGTAGAGGCGGGAGCAGAGGAGAGGCGTCAGGCCAGAGCGGAGGCAGTAGCTCGGCGCAACCATGGCGCGAGACCTCAGCAGAGAAGTGGAGGCGCGAGGCGATCTGCGGCCAGAGGGGCGCCGGGCGGAGCTGTGCAGGAGTCGGCCAGAACTGAAGGGCAGCGAGGCAGCCAACGGCTCTCTCCAAGTGCAGTTGAGGTGAGCGTCCGCGGCGGCTCAGACGCGGCAGAGGCAAGGCCAGCTCCGGGGATATCCATATGCAACATATGCAGTTAACGGCAGACCGATCTCCTGGCGTATTCCTTCCTTTCCTCTTGTGTTGTCTGCGACTTAGTGGTCCCGAGCTTCAGAGGCGCGGCTACGATGCACCGGCAGAGGCGGTTTGACGCGCCAGCAAACCTGCAGCGGTCCCGCGGCCACAGCAAGCAGAAGAAGTAGTAGAGTCGAGCCAGCGGGACGCGTTGACTCGAGGCGAATGCGGCGGCTTAGAGCAGAGGCTTCGACGGCGCAGCAGTGAAGGTGAGGTTAGGTTGAAACGGCGCTGGACCTGGGGAGGCCGTGGCGGCACATGGCGCGGCGGTGGCCGTCAGCAGCGATTTTTGGCGGCTCGTTGCGGAGGCCAGTTGAAAACGACCAACCCAAGCAGCTCGTGGTAAGGGCAGTCCGGCCTGGTGCAGACGGCTCGGAGTCGGCTTGGCGGCTCAAGGCGAGGCGACTCGACACACAGCCGGCGACTCAGAGGCAGCAGGTGGCCCGAGGCATGGAAACTCAGAGGCGGAGGAGGCGGCCTGAGGCGGCACCGTGGTGGTTGCGGAGGTGATGACGGCGACTGGCGGCTCGGCGTGAACCCGAGCGAGGGGCGGCCTGAGGCGGCAGGGCCGGCTCAACTCGTCGGCGGAGGCGCCCGCGAAGCAAGGTCGTAGCGGAGGTTGCTTCCGAGTCGTAACCAGTTGAACAGACCGGGTCGTTGCCTATTTCCACCTTTTTTGTCTTCGTAAACTCCTTTTGTTCAACTCACGCGTGTGCTTGACATGACCCGGTGTACGACGGCTGTAGCCGAATTCTTATTGGTCTCGGCGACACGCGATAGTAGCAGCGGAAATCGATCTCCTTCTTAGTTTCGTCGGTTTGTATCTGCTTCGGCGGCGCGCACAACGCCCAACCCTAATTTCTTGTTCCATCAAAAAACTCATCTTCGCAAACTTTCTCGATCCCTGAAGAATTCCCTCCAAGAACAGAATACCACCGTGCGCGAGCCCCATGGTGGGCGCCAACTGTCGTGGAATTGTCACGGCAGATGTCCTAGTGAGAGGACTTAGTCGTGAGGCCAGCGCATCTACGTAGTAGCTTGAGAGGGGTTGATCGGAATCAAAAGACGCAACACAAGACAAGGGTTTAGACAGCTTCGGGCCCCGGGAAACATCATCCGGTAATAGCCCTACATGCTGTTTGTGGCTAGGTTTCATTATGCTCATCAGGGAGTCGCCGCATAAGCCGGCTCTCCTCTAGTTGTGTCTAGTCTTAAAGATTATTCAGCTTGTCCCTCTTGGGGTGCCCTGCCCCTCCTTATATAAGTTGGAGGGGCGGGTTACATGTGGAGTCCCAATAGGATTAGGACTAGTCTATCTTCTAATACAAGCCGGATACAAGTCTGGGTCTTGATCCCTTAAGGGAAATATTCCTCATGCCTTTCCTCTTAAGCCGGCCCACCATCACATGAACCGACCAACCGGGCCTTAGGCTTTGTCGTCTGTTTGATCTGCCCGCCGGGTCACCAGTGAGTTGCAATGTTCAGGCGGGTTGCCCGTAAACCGCCAGGTCCGGGCGGGTCGCCAAGCTCCAGCCGGGTCATACATCCGGCGGGTTACACTGCGGGGTATATCCCCGACAGAAGGGGTTCCGGGCACCCCTGGCAAAAGATATGGGCCTTATGGGCCAAGAGGGGAAACACACCAGCCACAAGGGGCTGGTGCGCCCCCCCATATGGGCTGGCCAAATTGGAGAAGGAAAGGGGAAGGAGGAAAGGAAAAAGGGAATAGGATTCCCCCTTCCCCCTCTTCCCGTCCTACTCCGAATAGGAATAGGAAAGGGGGAGGCTGAATTGGGAGGTGCCCAAGTAGGATTCCTCCTATTGTTGGGGAACATAGCATGCAATTTCAAAAAAAAAATCCTACGATCACGCAAGATCTATCTAGGAGATGCATAGCAACGAGAGGGGGAGAGTGTGTCCATGTACCATCGTAGACCGAAAGCGGAAGCGTTTGTTAACGCAGTTGATGTAGTCGAACTTCTTCTCGTTCCGACCGATCAAGCACTGAACGTATGGCACCACCGAGTTCTACACACGTTCCGCTCAATGACGTCCCTCGAACTCTTGATCCAGCAAAGTGTCGAGGGAGAGTTCTGTCAGCACGACGGCGTGGTGACGGTGATGGTGAAGTAATCCGCGCAGGGCCTCGCCTAAGCACTACGTGAATATGACCGGAGGGGGGCGCCACACACGGCTAACAATTGCTGGTGTGTGTTCTAGGCCCACCCTCCCCATGTATATATAGGTGGGAGAGGGAGGGGAGCAGCCTTGGGGCACCCAAAGTAGGAGGAATCCTACTTGGGGGCCTCCTCCAATTCGGCCTCCCCCTTTCCTTATCTCCGGAGGGGGAAAGGAAACAGGGGAGAGGGGAAAGGAAGGGGGAATCCTATTCCCTCTATTTCATTTCCTCCTCCCCTTTTCCTTTCTCCACTTAGACCGGCCAAAGAATATTCTCAAGTATTAGCAGTTGAGTTGTCAATTCAACCACACCTGGATAACTTAATATCTGCAGCAAAGTATTTAGTAGCAAAGTAGTATGGAAGTAACGACAGCGGTAGCAAAAGTAATATTTTTGGGTTTTGTAGTGATTGTAACAGTTGCAACGGAAAAGTAAATAAGTGTAGAACAATATGTGAAAAGCTCGTATGCATTGGATCGGTGATGGAAAATTATGCCGGATGTGGTTCATCATGTAACAGTCATAACATAGGGTGACACGGAACTAGCTCCAATTCATCAATGTAATGTAGGCATGCATTCTGAATATAGTCATACGTGCTTATGGAAAAGAACTTGCATGACATCTTTTGTCCTACCCTCCCGTGGCAGCGGGGTCCTAGCGGAAACTAAGGGATATTAAGGCCTCCTTTTAATACAGTACCGAACCAAAGCATTAACACATAGTGAATACATGAACTCCTCAAACCACGGTCATCACCGGGAGTGGTCCCGATTATTGTCACTTTGGGGTTGCCGGATCATAACACATAGTAGGTGACTAATGACTTGCAAGATAGGATCAAGAACTCACATATATTCATGAAAACATAATAGGTTCAGATCTGAAATCATGGCACTCGGGCCCTAGTGACAAGCATTAAGCATAGCAAAGTCATAGCAACATCAATCTCAGAACATAGTGGATACTAGGGATCAAACCCTAACAAAACTAACTCGATTACATGATAAATCTCATCCAACCCATCACCGTCCAGCAAGCCTACGATGGAATTACTCACGCACGGCGGTGAGCATCATGAAATTGGTGATGGAGGATGGTTGATGATGATGATGGCGGCGGATTCCCCTCTCTGGAGCCCCGAACGGACTCTAGATCAGCCCTCCCGAGAGAGTTTAGGGCTTGGTGGCGGCTCCGTATCGTAAAACGCAATGAATCTTTCTCTCTGGTTTTTTTCTCACCGAACGTGAATATATAGAGTTGGAGTTGAGGTCGGTCGAGCTCCAGGGGGCCCACAAGGCAGGGGCGCGCCCTAGGGGGGCAGGCGCGCCTCCCACCCTCGTGGAAAGGGTGTGGCCCCCCTGGCCTTGATTTTTTCGCCAGTATTTTTAATTATTTCCAAAAATAATCTCCGTGAAGTTTCAGGTCATTCCGAGAACTTTTGTTTCTGCACAAAGATAACATCATGGCAATTCTGCTGAAAACAGCATCAGTCCGGGTTAGTTCCATTCAAATCATGCAAGTTAGAGTCAAAAACAAGGGCAAAAGTGTTTGGAAAAGTAGATACGACAGAGACGTATCTGTTCCCGCATATTCTACGAAGATCTTTATCGGTCGTACCATAATGACAACATACGTTATTCCCTTTATCATCGGTATGTTACTTGCCTGAGATTCGATCGTTGGTATCTTCATACCTAGTTCAATCTCGTTATCAGCAAGTCCTTTACTCGTTCCGTAATGCAACATCCCAAAACTAACTCATTAGTCACATTGCTTGCAAGGCTTATTATGATGTGCATTACTGAGAGGGCCCAGAGATACCTCTCCGATACTCGGAGTGACAAATCCTAATCTCGATCTATGCCAACCCAAAAAACACATTCAGAGATACCTGTAGAGTATCTTTATAATCACCCAATTACATTGTGATGTTTGATAGCACACAAGACATTCCTTCGGTATCCGAGAGTTGCATAATCTCATAGTCAAAGGAATATGTATATGACATGAAGAAAGCTATAGCAATAAAACTGAACGACCATTATGCTAAGCTAACGGATGGGTCTTGTCCATCACATCATTCTTCTAATGATGTGATCCCATTCATCAAATGACAACACATGTCTATGGTTAGGAAACTTAACCATCTTTGATTAACGAGCTAGTCTAGTAGAGGCTTACTAGGGACACGGTGTTTTGTATATGTATCCACACATGTATCAAGTTTCCGGTTAATACAATTCTAGCATGAATAATAAACATTTATCATGATATAAGGAAATATAAAATAACAACTTTATTATTGCCTCTAGGGCATATTTCCTTCAGTCTCCCACTTGCACTAGAGTCAATAAGCTAGATCACATCGGCATGTGTTTTAACACCAATAGTTCACATCACCATGTGATTAACACCTATAGTACACACAGAACTAGCTCCAATTCATCTATGTAAAATAGGCATGTATTCCGAATATAGTCATACGTGCTTATGGAAAAGAACTTGCATGACATCTTTTGTCCTACCCTCCCGTGGCAGCGGGGTCCTAGCGGAAACTAAGGGATATTAAGGCCTCCTTTTAATAGAGTACCGGACCAAAGCATTAACACATAGTGAATACATGAACTCCTCAAACCACGGTCATCACCGGGAGTGGTCCCGATTATTGTCACTTCAGGGTTGCCGGATCATAATACATAGTAGGTGACTAATGACTTGCAAGATAGGATCAAGAACTCCCATATATTCATGAAAACATAATAGGTTCAGATCTGAAATCATGGCACTCGGGCCCTAGTGACAAGCATTAAGCATAACAAAGTCATAGCAACATCAATCTCAGAACATAGTGGATACTAGGGATCAAACCCTAACAAAACTAACTCGATTACATGATAAATCTCATCCAACCCATCACCGTCCAGCAAGCCTACGATGGAATTACTCACGCACGGCGGTGAGCATCATGAAATTGGTGATGGAGGATGGTTGATGATGATGATGGCGGCGGATTCCCCTCTCTGGAGCCCCGAACAGACTCCAGATCAGCCCTCCCGAGAGAGTTTAGGGCTTGGTGGCGGCTCCTTATCGTAAAACGCAATGAATCTTTCTCTCTGATTTTTTCTCCCCGAACGTGAATATATAGAGTTGGAGTTGAGGTCGGTGGAGCTCCAGGGGGCCCATGAGGCAGGGGGCGCGCCCAAGGGGGGCAGGCGCACCTCCCACCCTCGTGGAAAGGGTGTGGACCCCCTGTCCTTGATTCTTTCGCCAGTATTTTTAATTATTTCCAAAAATAATCTCCGTGAAGTTTCAAGTTATTCCGAGAACTTTTGTTTCTGCACAAAGATAACACCATGGCAATTCTGCTGAAAACAGTGTCAGTCCGGGTTAGTTCCATTCAAATCATGCAAGTTAGAGTCCAAAACAAGGGAAAAAGTGTTTGGAAAAGTAGATACGACAGGGACGTATCAACTCCCCCAAGCTTAAAACTTTGCTTGTCCTCAAGAAATTCAGTTGATAAACTGAAAGTGATAAAGAAAAACTTTTACAAACTCTATTTGCTCTTGTTGTTGTAAATATGTAAAGCCAGCATTCAAGTTTTCAGCAAAGATTATGAACTAACCATATTCACAATAACACTTAGGTATCATGTTTACTCATATCATTGGCATAATCAACTAGTGAGCAATAATAATAAACCTCGGATGACAACACTTTCTCAAAACAATCATAATATGATATAACAAGATGGTATCTCGCTAGCCCTTTCTGAGACCGCAAAACATAAATGCAGAGCACCTTTAAAGATCAAGGACTGACTAGACATTGTAATTCATGGTAAAAGAGATCCAGTCATAGTCATACCCAATATAAATTAATAGTAATAGATGCAAATGACAGCGGTGCTCTCCAGCTGGTGCTTTTTAATAAGAGGGTGATGACTCAACATAAAATTAAATAGATAGGCCCTTCGCAGAGGGAAGCAGGGATTTGTAGAGGTGCCAGAGCTCGATTTTGAAATAGAGATAATTTGAGAGGCATACTTTCATTGTCAACATAACAACCAAGAGATGGCGATATCTTCCATGCTACACACATTATAGGCGGTTCCCAAACAGAATGGTAAAGTTTATACTCCCCTTCCACCAACAAACATCAGTCCATGGCTTGCTCGAAACAACGAGTGCCTCCAACTAACAACAGTCCCTGGGGAGTTTTGTTTGCAATTATTTTGATTTGATTTGCATAAAGCATGGGACTGGGCATCCCAGTGACCAGCCATTTTCTCATGAGTGAGGAGCGGAGTCCACTCCTCTTGAGAATAACCCGCCTAGCATGGAAGATACAGACAACCCTAGTTGATACATGAGCTATTAGAGCATACAAAACATAATTTCATTTGAAGGTTTAGAGTTTGGCACATACAAATTTACTTGGAACGGCAGGTAGATACCGCATATAGGAAGGTATGGTGGACTCATATGGAATAACTTTGGGGTTTAAGGGATTGGATGCACAAGCAGTAATCCCGCTTAGTACAAGTGAAGGCTAGCAAAAGACTGGGAAGCGACCAACTAGAGAGCGACAACAGTCATGAACATGCATTAGAATTAATAAACATTGAGTTCAAGCATGAGTAGGATATAATCCACCATGAACATAAATATTGTGAAGGCTATGTTGATTTGTTTCAACTACATGTGTGAACATGTGCCAAGTTAAGTCACTCGAATCATTCAAAGGAGGATACCACCCTATCATACCACATCACAACCATTTTAATAGCATGTTGGCACGCAAGGTAAACCATTATAAGTTCCTAGCTAATTAAGCATGGCATAAGTAACTATAATCTCTAATTGTCATTTCAAACATGTTTATTCATAATAAGCTGAATCGGGAACGATGAACTAATCATATTTACAAAAACAAGAGAGGTCGAGTTCATACCAGCTTCTCTCATCTCAATCAGTCCATCATAAATCGTCATAATTGCCTTTCACTTGCACGACCAAATGATGTGAATAATAATAATAGTGCACGTGCATTGGACTAAGCTGGAATCTACAAGCATTCAATAAACAAGAGAAGACAAGGCAATATGGGCTCTTGGTTAAATCAACAACAATGCATATAATAGCCATTCAACAATTTCATCATGGTCTTCTCCTATCGACCCCAAAGGAAAGAAGAGAAATAAAAACTATTTACACGGGAAAGCTCCCAACAAGTAAAAGAAGAACATGAAATATTTTTGGGTTTTCTTTTTAATTACTACTACTACAAGCATGGAAAGTAAACTAGCTGAAAGCTACTACTAATTTTTTTTGGTTTTTCAAACACACAAGAAGAAAGCATAAAAAGGAAAATAAACTAGCATGTATATTACAGTGAAAAAGTATGAGCACCGACAACTAGCAATGAGTGTGTGAACATAAATGTAATGTCGGTGAGAACTACGTACTCCCCCAAGCTTAGGCCTTTGGCCTAAGTTGGTCTATTGCCACGGCCGGCCTGGCAGATATCCAAAGTTATAGTTGGGGTCGTACTGAGATGCAGCGGCTATCGCATCGTGGGCTGCAGCTTGGAGGCAAGCTGCCCTCGTCCTCCTCTCGTACTCATTTGCCTCCTCCCTAGTTATTAAATATCTCCCTTTTGCCAGAAAGTCAAAGAGAGTAGGAGCAGGGAGGAAAATATTGACGGTGTGACGCCTGTTAAAGATTAGTCGGTACTGGAGAGGCGGTTCATCCCTCTCAACAAATCGATGGTGAACCATGGCATTAAAATCTAGATAAGAAGGAGGCAATTCCATATCATAATCACGAAATAAGGCATGGCACAAAATAACAATATCAGGGGCACTCAGGTTTCCACAGTTTCCGCGACCAATTAAGCATCTACTAGCAAATATAGGAAAGTAACGTAGAACAGGAAAGTGTATGCTAGTAATTCATGCGACGGAAACCTTCCTCGTTTCCCCTACATCAATGGTATGAATAAACCCATCCACATCTTCATGATGCGGTTCCTCTATGATGCCCGAAAAGGGCAACTTGCAAACCTCACAAAATTCACGAAGGGTCATCTCCTTATACTCATCATATAAATAAAAATCCACAGTAGGTGGTGACCTCCTAGAATGGAAATGAAAATTTTGCACAAAGATATTAGTGAGTAAGAGATACTGTTCGCGTTGGTCTCGGAGGAAGTCGGTGAGGCCTGCATTCTCAGCCAACTCATAAAAATCATCATAAATCCCGGTTGCTCTCAAGAAATCATCACAAGGCCATTCACACGGCCGAATTTCCGCGGTACGAGGCAGATTATATTTGGGCCTCTCTTCTTCTTCACTTTGCTTATCCTTCGAGCTTCGGCTCGAAGAGCCCCTCAAAAATCTCTTCATCATTTTGTGAAAATTTCTGAAATTTTTAGTAACTTCAAATAAAAGTGAACCAAACTCAACAAAATTGATAGCAACTACTCCCACAAGTGCCTAGAGACTATATCATGCATTAGAACTACTTGGGACCATATAAATTTGACATGCAAGCTCAAGAACATGGTCACCTAGGCAGCAAAAAATTGCAATGAATAAAGCACTAGAACAAAAACTAATTGGACCATTGGAGGAGTCACATACCAAGGAACAATCCCCCAAAGCAGTTTTGTGAGAGGTGCTTTGAGCAAGGAGATCGAAAATCGCAGCAAAATGAGCTAGAACTCGTGCTTGAGCTGGTTGGTGATTTTTTTGGGAGGAAGGAGTGTGTGGGTGCAGGAATAAGTGGAGGGGAGCCACCATGGGCCCACGAGGCAGGGGGCACGCCCTGGACCCTCATGGCCAGGTGCTTGCTCCCCCTGCTGTGTTCTCAGTGCCAGATATTCTCAAATATTCCAGAAAAAATCATATTTCAATTTCGGGACATTTGGAGAACTTTTATTTTCGGGGCATTTTTTATTGCACGGATAATTCAGAAAACTGACAGAAATTACTATTTTTACTTTATTTCAACTAAACAACAGAAAGTAAAAAGAGGGTACAGAAGGTTGTGCTTTCTAACTTCATCCATCTCATGCTTATCAAAAGGAATCCACTAACAAGGTTGATCAAGTCTTGTTAACAAACTCATTCCGAATAACATGGAACCGGAGAAATTTCGAATAACACTATGTTACCTCAACGGGGATATGCACGTCCCCAATAATAAGAATATCATATTTCTTCTTGACAGTAGGAAGAGGAAATTCAAAACCTCCAAAAATAATCGATGGAATTTTTCCAATAGAGTTTATACTATGAACTTGAGGTTGTTTCCTCGGAAAGTGTACCGTATGCTCATTGCCATTAACATGAAAAGTGACATTGCCTTTGTTGCAATCAATAACAGCCCCTGCAGTATTCAAAAAAGGTCTTCCAAGAATAATAGACATACTATCGTCCTCGGGAATATCAAGAATAACAAAGTCTGTTAAAATAGTAACATTTGCAACCACAACAGGCACATCCTCACAAATACCGACAGGTATAGCAGTTGATTTATCAGCCATTTGCAAAGATATTTCAGTAGGTGTCAACTTATTCAAATCAAGTCTACGATATAAAGAGAGAGGCATAACGCTAACACCGGCTCCAAGATCACATAAAGCAGTTCTAACATAATTTCTTTTAATGGAGCATGGTATAGTGGGTACCCCTGGATCTCCTAACTTCTTTGGTATTCCACCCTTAAAAGTATAATTAGCAAGCATGGTGGAGATTTCAGCTTTCGGTATCTTTCTTTTATTTGTAACAATATCTTTCATATACTTAGCATAAGGATTCATTTTGAGCATATCAGTTAAATGCATACGCAAAAAGATAGGTCTAATCATTTTAGCAAAGCGCTCAAAATCCTCATCATCCTTTTTCTTGGATGGTTTGGGAGGAAAAGGCATGGGTTTCTAAACCCATGGCTCCCTTTCTTTACCGTGCTTCCTAGCAACAAAGTCTCTCTTATCATAACATTGATTCTTTGATTGTGGGTTATCAAGATCAACAACAGGTTCAGTTTCTACATCATTATCATTGCTAGGTTGAGCATCAACATGAACATTATCATTAACATTATCACTAGGTTCATGTTCATTACCAGATTGTGTTTCAGCATCAGAAATAGAAATATCATTGGGATTCTCAGGTGTGTCTACAACAGGTTCACTAGAAGCATGCAAAGTCCTATCATTTTTCTTTTTCTTCCTCTTAGAAGGACTAGGTACATCTACATTATTTCTATGAGAATCCTGCTCAATTCTCTTAGGATGGCCTTCAGGATACAAAGGTTCCTGAGTCATTTTACCAGTTCTAGTAGCCACTCTAACAGCAAAATCATTATTCTTACTATTCAATTCATTGAGCAAATCATTCTGAGCTTTAAGTACTTGTTCTACTTGAGTGGTAACCATAGAAGCATGTTTACTAATGAGTTTAAGTTCAGCTTTAACTCTAGACATATAATCACTCAAGTGTTCAATCATATAAGCATTACGTTTTAATTCTCTACCAAAATAAGCATTGAAGTTTTCTTGCTTAACCATAAAGTTATCAAACTCATCTAAGCATTGGCTAGCAAACTTAGTAGGAGGGATTTCAGCTTTATCATATCTATAGAGAGAATTTACCTTTACTACCTGTGTCGGGTTATCAAGACTGTGTACTTCTTCAATAGGAGGTAAATTCTTAACATCTTTAGCTTTAATACCCTTTTCTTTCATAGATTTCTTTGCCTCTTGCATATCTTCAGGACTGAGAAATAGAACACCCCTTTTCTTCGGAGTTGGCTTAGGAGTTGGTTCAGGAAGTGTCCAATTATTTTCATTGGTCAACATATTATTCAATAGAATTTCAGCTTCATCTGGTGTTCTTTCCCTGAAAACACAACCAGCACAACTATCCAGGTGGTCTCTGGAAGCATCGGTTAGTCCATTATAAAAGATATCAAATATTTCATTTTTCTTAAGAGGATGATCAGGAAAAGCATTAAGTAATTGGAGAAGCCTCCCCCAAGCTTGTGGGAGACTCTCTTCTTCAATTTGCACAAAATTATATATTTCCCTTAAAGCAGCTTGTTTCTTATGAGCAGGGAAATATTTAGCAGAGAAGTAATAAATCATATCCCGGGGACTACGCACACAACCAGGATCAAGAGAATTAAACCATATCTTAGCATCACCCTTTAATGAGAACGGAAATATTTTAAGGATATAGTAATAGAGAGTTTTCTCATCATTAGTGAACAGGGTGGCTATATCATTTAATTTAGTAAGATGTGCCACAACAGTTTCAGATTCATAGCCAAAAAAAGGATCAGATTCAACCAAAGTAATTATATCATGATCAACAGAGAATTCATAATCCTTATCAGTAACAAAGATAGGTGAAGTAGCATAAGCAGGATATATTTCATTGTAGCATTCAGAGTTTTTTGTTTTAGCTTAGCTAATAAATTCTTAAGATCACTTCTATCATTGCAAGCAAGAAAGTCTCTAGCAGTTTCTTCATCCATAACGTAACCCTCAGGCACAACAGGCAATTCATATCTAGGGGGAGAATCTTCATCATCACTTTCATCAATATTATCAGTTTCAATAATTTCATTCTCTCTAGCCCTAGCAAGTTGTTCATCAAGAAATTCACCAAGTGGCACAGTAGTATCAAGCATAGACGTAGTTTCATCATAAGTACCATGCATAGCAGAAGTGGCATCATCAATAACATGCAACATATCAGAATTAATAGCAGAAGCAGGTTTAGGTGTCGCAAGCTTACTCAAAACATAAGGTGAATCAAGTGCAGAGCTAGATGTCAGTTCCTTACCTCCCCTCGTAGTTGAGGGATAAATTTTTATTTTCTCGTCTTTCAAGTTCTTCATAGTGACCAGCAGATATAAATCCCAAGTGACTCAAAGAATAGAGCTATGCTCCCCGGCAACGGCGCCATAAAATAGTCTTGATAACCCACAAGTATAGGGGATCGCAACAGTTTTCGAGGGTAGAGTATTCAACCCAAATTTATTGATTCGACACAAGGGGAGCCAAAGAATATTCTCAAGTATTAGCAGTTGAGTTGTCAATTCAACCACACCTGGATAACTTAATATCTGCAGCAAAGTATTTAGTAGCAAAGTAGTATGGAAGTAACGGTAGCGGTGGCAAAAGTAATATTTTTGGGTTTTGTAGTGATTGTAACAGTAGCAATGGAAAAGTAAATAAGCGTAGAACAATATGTGAAAAGCTCGTAGGCATTGGATCGGTGATGGAAAATTATGCCGGATGCGGTTCATCATGTAACAGTCATAACATAGGGTGACACGGAACTAGCTCCAATTCATCAATGTAATGTAGGCATGTATTCCGAATATAGTCATGCGTGCTTATGGAAAAGAACTTGCATGACATCTTTTGTCCTACCCTCCCGTGGCAGCGGGGTCCTAGCGGAAACGAAGGGATATTAAGGCCTCCTTTTAATAGAGTACCGGACCAAAGCATTAACACATAGTGAATACATGAACTCCTCAAACCACGGTCATCACCGGGAGTGGTCCCGATTATTGTCACTTCGGGGTTGCTGGATTATAACACATAGTAGGTGACTAATGACTTGCAAGATAGGATCAAGAACTCACATATATTCATGAAAACATAATAGGTTCAGATCTGAAATCATGGCACTCGGGCCCTAGTGACAAGCATTAAGCATAGCAAAGTCATAGCAACATCAATCTCAGAACATAGTGGATACTAGGGATCAAACCCTAACAAAACTAACTCGATTACATGATAAATCTCATCCAACCCATCACCGTCCAGCAAGCCTACGATGGAATTACTCACGCACGGCGGTGAGCATCATGAAATTGGTGATGGAGGATGGTTGATGATGATGATGGCGGCGGATTCCCCTCTCTGGAGCCCCGAACGGACTCTAGATCAGCCCTCCCGAGAGAGTTTAGGGCTTGGTGGCGGCTCCGTATCGTAAAACGCAATGAATCTTTCTCTCTGGTTTTTTTCTCCCCGAACGTGAATATATAGAGTTGGAGTTGAGGTCGGTGGAGCTCAAGGGGGCCCACAAGGCAGGGGTGCGCCCTAGGGGGCAGGCGCGCCTCCCACCCTCGTGGAAAGGGTGTGGCCCCCATGGCCTTGATTTTTTTGCCAGTATTTTTAATTATTTCCAAAAATAATCTCCGTGAAGTTTCAGGTCATTCCGAGAACTTTTGTTTCTGCACAAAGATAACACCATGGCAATTTTGCTGAAAACAGCATCAGTCCGGGTTAGTTCCATTCAAATCATGCAAGTTAGAGTCAAAAACAAGGGAAAAAGTGTTTGGAAAAGTAGATACGACAGAGACGTATCTGTTCCCCATATTCTACGAAGATCTTTATCGGTCGTACCATAATGACAACATACGTTATTCCCTTTGTCATCGGTATGTTACTTGCCTGAGATTCGATCGTTGGTATCTTCATACCTAGTTCAATCTCGTTATCAGCAAGTCTCTTTACTCGTTCCGTAATGCAACATCCCAAAACTAACTCATTAGTCACATTGCTTGCAAGGCTTATTATGATGTGCATTACTGAGAGGGCCCAGAGATACCTCTCCGATACTCGGAGTGACAAATCCTAATCTCGATCTATGCCAACCCAAAAAACACATTCAGAGATACCTGTAGAGTATCTTTATAATCACCCAATTACATTGTGATGTTTGATAGCACACAAGGCATTCCTTCGGTATCCGAGAGTTGCATAATCTCATAGTCAAAGGAATATGTATATGACATGAAGAAAGCTATAGCAATAAAACTGAACAATCATTATGCTAAGCTAACGGATGGGTCTTGTCCATCACATCATTCTCCTAATGATGTGATCCCATTCATCAAATCACAACACATGTCTATGGTTAGGAAACTTAACCATCTTTGATTAACGAGCTAGTCTAGTAGAGGCTTACTAGGGACATGGTGTTTTGTATATGTATCCACACATGTATCAAGTTTCCGGTTAATACAATTCTAGCATGAATAATAAACATTTATCATGATATAAGGAAATATAAAATAACAACTTTATTATTGCCTCTAGGGCATATTTCCTTCAGTCTCCCACTTGCACTAGAGTCAATAAGCTAGATCACATCGGCATGTGTTGTAACACCAATAGTTCACATCACCATGTGATTAACACCTATAGTTCACATTGCCATGTGACCAACACCCAAGGGGTTTACTAGAGTCAGTAATCTAGTTCACATAGCCATGTGATTAATACCCAAGGAGTACTAAGGTGTGATCATGTTTTGCTTGTGAGAGAGGTTTAGTCAACGGGTCTGCCACATTCAGATCCGTATGTATTTTGCAAATTTCTATGTCTACAATGCTCTGCATGGAGCTACTCTAGCAATTTCTCCCACGTTCAATATGTATCTAGATTGAGACTTAGAGTCATCTAGATCAGTGTCAAAGCTTGCAACGACGTAACTCTTTACGACGAACTCTTTATCACCTCCATAACCGAGAAACATTTCCTTAGTCCTCTTAGGTAACTAAGGATAATTTTGATCGTTGTTCAATGATCTACTCCTGGATCACTATTGTACCCCCTTCCCAAACTCTTGGTAAGGTACACAATATGTCTGGTACATAGCATGGCATACTTTATAGAACCTATGGCTGAGGCATAGGGAATGACTTTCATTCTCTCTCTATCTTCTGCCGTGGTCGGGCTTTGAGTCTTACTCAATTTCACACCTTGCAACACAGGCAAGAACCCTTTCTTTGACTGATTCATTTTGAACTTCTTCAAAATCTTGTCAAGGTAAGTGCTTTTGAAAGTCCTATTAAGCGTCTCAATCTATCTCTATAGATCTTGATGCCCGAAATATAAGTAGCTTCACCGAGGTCTTTTATTGAAAAACTCTTATTCAAGTATCTTTTTATGCTATCCAGAAATTCTACATCATTTCCAATCAACAATATGTCATCCACATATAATTTTACAAATGCTACAGAGCTCCCACTCACTTTCTTGTAAATACAAGCTTCACTATAATTCTGTATAAAACCATATGCTTTGATCACCACATCAAAGCATATATTCCAACTCCGAGATGCTTGCGCCAATCCATAGATGGATCGCTGGAGTTTGCACACTTTGTTAGCACCTTTAGGATCTACAAAACCTTCTGGTTGCATTATATACAACTCTTCTTTGAGACATCCATTAAGGAATGCAGTTTTGACATCCATTTGCCAGATTTCATAAAATGCGGCAATTGCTAACATGATTCAGACAGACTTAAGCATCGCTACGGGTGAGAAAGTCTCATCGTAGTCAACCCCTTGAACTTGTCGAAAAACCTTTTTGCAACAAGTCAAGTTTTGTAGATAGTAACCCTACCATCAGCGTCCGTCTTCCTCTTGAAGATCCATTTATTCTCAATGGCTTGCCGATCATCGGGCAAGTCCACCAAAGTCCACACTTTGTTGTCATACATGGATCCTATCTTAGATTTCATGGCCTCAAGCCATTTATCGGAATCTGGGCTCATCATCGCTTCCTCATAGTTCGTGGGTTCGTCATGGTCTAGTAACATGCCTTCCAGAACAGGATTATCGTACCACTCTAGTGCAGAACGTGCTCTGGTTGACCTACGAGGTTTGGTAGTAACTTGATCTGAAGTTTTCATGATCATTATCATTTGCTTCCTCTCTAGTTGGTGTAGGCATCACTGGAACTGATTTCTGTGATGAACTACTTTCCAATTCGAGAGAAGGTACAATTACCTCATCTTGTTCTACTTTCCTCCGACTCACTTCTTTCGAGAGAAAATCCTTCTCTAGAAAGGATCCATTCTTAGCAACAAAGATCTTGCCTTCGGATATGTGATAGAAGGTATACCCAACAGTTTCTTTTGGATATCCTATGAAGACGCACTTCTCCGATTTGGGTTCGAGCTTATCAGGCTAAAGCTTTTTCACATAAGCATCGCAACCCAAACTTTAAGAAACGATAGCTTAGGTTTCTGTCATGCCCAAGATGCGACCCTATCCTAAAGGAACTCGAAGGTCCCACCAAGGATAGAAGCGCATCTTGAAGACGCTTTTACAAGGTGGATATCATTACATCAACAATTACATAATAGATGGGGATACATACAAGGCATACAAATGCCGCAAGTATGCACCAACATCATACATAAGAGCAACATCCGACTACGGATGAAACACAAACAGAAGCTCAAACGACATCCACCCTGCTAGCCCAGGCTGCCGACCTGGAACCTATCCCCTGATCGAAGAAGAAGAAGAAGAAGAAGAAGAAGAACTCCAATACAAGCTAACATCGCTCTCGCGTCATGATCATCGCAAAACCTGTACCTGCAACTGGTGTTGTAGTAATCTGTGAGCCACGAGGACTCAGCAATCCCATTACCATGGGTATCAAGACTAGCAGAGCTGAATGGGTAGGAAAGGGGTAAGTGGTGAGGTTGCAGCTGCGACTAAGCATGATATGGTGGCTAACATACGCAAATAAGAGCGAGAAGAGGAGCAACGAAACGGTCGTCAACTAGTAATGATCAAGAAGTGACCCTGAACTCCTACTTACGTCAAACATAACCCAAAAACCGTGTTCACTTCCCGGACTCCGCCGAGAAGAGACCATCACGGCTACACACGCGGTTGATGCGTTTTAATTAAGTCAAGTGTCAAGTTCTCTACAACCGGACATTAACAAATTCCCATCTGCCACATAACCACGGGTACGGCTTTCGAAAGATAATACCCTGCAGGGGTGTCCCAACTTAGCCCATTATAAGCTCTCACGGTCAACGAAGGATATTCCTTCTCCCGGGAAGACCCGATCAGTCTCGGAATCCCGGTTTACAAGACATTTCGACAATGGTAAAACAAGACTAGCAAAGCCGCCCGAATGTGCCGACAAATCCTGATAGGAGCTGCACATATCTCGTTCTCATGGCACACCGGATTGTCCAAACTTCCGGTAGGCCAGCCCAGAGTTGTCCCTGGTGGCCACGGGCGGCTGACAGGTTGGACCAACACTCGAAGGAGGACTGGCCCGGGGGGGGTAAATAAAGATGACCCTCGGGCTCCGGAAACCCAAGGGAAAAAGGCTAGGTGAGGCAAATGTAAAACCAAGGTTGGGCCTTGCTGGAGGAGTTTTATTCAAAGCAAACTATCAAGGGGTCCCCATAACAACCCAACCGCGTTAGGAAAGCAAAATCAAGGAACATAACACCGGTATGACGGAAACTAGGGCGGCAAGAGTGGAACAAAACACCAGGCATAAGGCCGAGCCTTCCACCCTTTACCAAGTATATAGATGCATTAATAATATAAGAGATATTGTGATATCCCAACAAAGTCCATGATATCCATGTTCCAACATGGAACAAACTTCATCTTCACCTGCAACTAGCAACACTATAAGAGGGGCTGAGCAAAAAGCGGTAACATAGCCAAGCAACGGTTTGCTAGGAAGGGTGACAAAGGTTAGAGGCTGACATGGCAATTTGGGAGGCTTGAAGAGCAAGCGATAGGTACCGCAGCATAGCGATAGAACGAAGCAACTAGCATAGCAATGATAGTAATGAGATCCAAGGTTATGGTCATCTTGCCTGAAATCCCGCTAGGAAGAAGAACGAATCAATGAAGAAGATGAAGCCACGAAGACGAACGAATCCCCACGATCGCAACGAAACATGAACTATCGAGAAGAAGCACAACCGGAAAGAAGCAAACAACATGGTAAACACACCACACGTGAACAAGGCATGATGCTCAACCAAGTATGATGCATGACAAGGCTACATGAAGCTACTCATGGCAAGAGATGATGCATACAAGAACAACACATCAAAGCAAGTTTAAATGAGGCTGGAAACAACTTATAACAATTCCGGTAAATCCCCATATGAAAATTATGAAATTGGTCCAGATCTGAATAAACCTTATGTTCAAGTTATTAAACAGCAAGTTAATATGCACCAAGATGATCTACACGAAATTCTAGTCAAGTTACATATAAAGTTCGTTTAATTCGGAGCTACGGCCTAGAAGATATGAGCAAAACAAGTTAACGATGGCATTGATGCAAAATGCATTCAAACATCAAGCAAACACCTCAAAACAAGGATGCAACAAGATAATATGAAACTAGATGCAATTCTAGGGAAGTTTCATATAGAACACACTCAAAACGGAGCAACGGTGCAACACATACACTCCAAACAAGATATAGCAACAATCTGTCCAAAACAGCAACTAGGCATTTAGCACGCATCAAAACAATATGCTACAACATCCTATCATGAGAGCAAAAGGCACGGACATGATGTACAGGTAAAGCATTACAAAACATGAACACTGAGCTATCTCCAGAAATCACTAGAACATGCTCAAAAGGACATGGCTATATTGCAAATAATAACAGATTCACAGACTTGGCAGAAATCACTGGACATGGCAGAAATAACATCAGGTTGCAAAGTTTGGAGCTATCAAACAACATGCTACATGTCGGGGATATAGCTACTGGTGTAACCCGCCCAGGATGGGCCGGGTTACGTTGCGACGACTCATCATTCAGAAGCCCAAGGACAGGTTGAAGATGGCGGTTCAGTAAGGGCCTAAGGCCCATAGGTGACTTGAGGCCCGTTGTGATAAACCGCCGTCATGGCATGACTTGTATTATAAGGCAAGAATAGTTAAGAGTCCGAGCCGGACACTGTTTATGAGCCGGCCGGGACTCTGAGAGCCGCTGGGCGTGAAGGGGACCCGGTACCCGTACTCGATTGAGCCGGCGTCGGGGCCCCAGCCTGCGTCGTTGATGTAGAGCTTGCCGCGACGACTCTTGGTCATCCGGCCCACAGCGTATCCCTTGAGCCCTTCGAAGCTGCCCTTCAAGAACTCAAATCCACCGTGCGCTGGCCCCACGGTGGGCGCCAACTATCGTGGAATAGTCACGGCAGATGCCCTTGTGAAAGGACTTAATCATGGAGCCATCGCAACTAGGAAGCTTAAAGGGGTTAAAACGGGACAAAGGACACGAGGGTTATACTGGTTCGGCCCCTTACGGTGAAGGTAAAAGCCTACTCCAGTTGAGGTGGAATTACTAGGGTTTCTATGACCAGGGAGCGAATCCGCTATGCCTGGCTACCGATTTGATATTACTTGTCCTGAACCGCCGCTGGGTCGTCCCTTTATATAGAGAGTCGGAATCCACGTTTTCATTGGCAAGATCGGCGAGCCGGGCCCTGAGCCGGACATCGGACTCATCCTCATCGAGACGGCTCAGCGTGCGAGACCCGCCCGGACTCTGCCCGCCTTGAAACGTGCTTTCGTGGGATGCATCCACGGAGGACTCTCTGAAGGATCTAGATCTAGCGATGAGACGGCCATCTGCTCTGATGATGAATCATCCACAGGTGAGACGGACTCGCTGTATCAACTTCAAGACGGCAGGCTCGGGGGTTGTTCCGATGGCGACAGCGTTCCGGACCCTTTTGAGCCGCCAAGCCGGGTTGGAATCTTCATGGCCGGCACGCAACCTGTTCAAAACTCCGCCGCTGGGGCAGGAGGCCCTGCGCACTCGCCGGCTCAGGTGCTGATGGATCTCACGGATAAGATGGCTGCCCTGCTAACCGCCACGGTCGTCCCAGCGGATCAAGCTAAACATGATGCGGAGGTGGCGCAGTTAAAGCTGGATATAGCACGAGCCAAGGAAGATCTGGCAGCGGAAGGAATCAGGATGGCTGCAGAACGAGCGGCTCTGGACGCCTAGACTCAACTGATTCAGGCGTAGTCTTTCCGGCTCACGATGGATCAGAACGCATCCAATGAGATCATGAGAAGGAGGCATCAGAAGGCTCAATCTCGGCTCCCTCCGGTTTATGATCCTTGAAACCTCTTCAACACGCCTGGTGCAGGGCCCAGTAACCCGCCAGAAATCACGGCACCCGGGGCTGGAACGCCGGTTCAGCCGCAAGTGATGGGGCCTCCCCGTGTGAATACTGCCCCACCTCAATACGTGCCAATACCACCGGGTCATTATTCTAATCCGTTGGAAAACATGATCGCTGCAGCGGCGCGACTGGCGGCTCTCCCAGTCGAGGGTGACTCTCCAACGGCGGTCGAAACCCGCAGGGTCAGAGAACTTCTTCAGACGGCTCTGGCACAACAGGAGGCATATTCATATAGCCGGGACATGATTCATTCAACCCCTCGGCCAAGCCGGAGCCCAAGTTATAGCAGACACATGGTTTCAGCGACCGGCTCAAGCAACGTCCGGCGCCGTGACTTGCCAGCTGGCCACGGCCCGGCGTATAATGGAGCCTTTAACGCGGTAGACCAAGACAGAGCACGTCAAGAGGCGGAGCAGGCGGCTCAGCTGACAGCTTACCAACCCCTCCCGGTTTATCCGGCGGCTTCTATCGAGGCAGGCATAGCTACAAGGACCGGAGGTGTCCCTTGTCTGGTGCCGGCTCTCCGTAACGAACGTCTGCCCAAGGATTTCAAAGGACCTAGGAAGGTGCCTAATTACACGGCAGATTTACAGCCTGGAGCATGGATTGAAAGCTACGAGATGGCTATGGAGTTGCTGGAGGTCAGCGAAGCGGCAATGGCCAAATACTTCACCATGATGTTGGATGGGACTGCCCGCACTTGGTTGAAGGGACTGCCACCTAATTCCATCGGGTCATGGGCAGAGTTGAAAGCCCGGTTCATCCAAAACTTCAAAGATACATGTAGGCAATCTATGTCAATTGTGGATTTGACTAACTGCAAGCAGCAAGAGGGCGAGTCTACAACCCATTGGGTACGCCGGGTCAAAGAAATAATACATTCGTCTGATAAGATGGATGCCGGCTCTGTGGTCTTAATGTTGGAGCAAAATTGTCGTTTTGCGCCCCTGAAGATGAAGCTTGGGCGGCTCAAGCGCGATTGCAACGATATGGGTACGCTGATGGCAGCTCTGGTCAAGTACGCCGACTCTGACAGTACCAAGGATCCCGCGTCTGATGAGGAAAAGACAGGGAAGGGAAAGAAGAATGGCAACGGCAAGGGCCCTCAGCATAACCCCGCGAGTCAGGGAGGTAATAAGCGTAAGGTCGATGATGGTATGGAGTTTGTGGCCAACACCAACACGTAGGGTAACAATCACCGACGTAAGGGGAGATAGCCTCCACGGTCTGGCGGGTCAAGCCCGACGCTTGAGCAATTGTTAAATGAGCCCTGCCCAAGGCATGGCTCTAGGACCCATCCAAAGCAGCTCAACAGTGGACAGTATCATGTGTTTACTACCAGTTTGTGCAAGCGAGACCAGAAGCTTCATAAGAGGGCTGTGAACGCTGTTGAGCCGGCAGTTCCACGTTACTTGCGATGGTCTGAGCAGCCAATTGTATGGAGTAGGGAAGATCACCCTCCCCGGGTTGATAATCCAGGTCACCTGGCCTTGGTGGTGGCTCCTCAAGTTGGTGGGTATAAATTCACTAAGGTACTCATGGACGGAGGCAGTAACATCAACATCCTATATTATGAGACCTTCCGTCGTATGGGATTAACTGATAAAAACCTCGGCCAGTCCAATACTGTTTTCCATGGTGTGGTGCTCGGTAAGTCGGCGTATCCAGTTGGTAAGATCGAGCTGGAAGTAGCCTTTGGAGATGAGTACAACTACAGGGCGGAAAAACTGACTTTTGAGGTGGTCAAAATAAGAAGCCCGTACCATGCTTTATTTGGGCGGCCGGCTTACGCCAAGTTCATGGCACGGCCGTGTTACGTATATTTGCAGCTCAAGATGCCGGGTCACAATGGGACCATTATGGTTCATGGCAGCCAAAAGATAGCCTTGGAGTGCGAGGAAGGTGACGCTGCTTACGCTGAATCTGTTTGTGCGACAGAGGAATTAAAGTTTTACAAGGATAATGTTGACCCGGCAGATATGACGTCTTTGAAAAAGTCGACCACGGAGCATGAGCCGGTAATGAAATTTAAGTCGGCCGATGAGACTAAGCTTATTGACTTTGTGCCAGGCGACTCATCTAAGCAGTTCAGCATCAGTGCCAATCTGGATCCTAAATAGGAAAGCGCGCTCATCGAGTTCATCCGTGAGAACCAAGACATCTTTGCATGGAAACCTTCCGACATGCTGGGTGTACCGAGAGAACTCGCTGAGCACACTCTTAATATTGATCCAAAATTTAAGCCAATCAAGCAATTTCTCCGGAGGAGAGGCGGAAAGCCATTGGTGAGGAGGTAGCCCGGCTTTTGGCGGCCGGGTTCATCGTTGAAGTCTTTCATCCAGAATGACTAGCTAACCCGGTGCTCGTGCTCAAGAAGAATGGCACCTGGCGTATGTGTGTGGATTATACGGATTTAAACAAGGCTTGTCTGGCTGATCCTTTTGCTCTCCCCCGTATTGATCAAATTATTGATGCTACGGCGGGTTGTGAGCGCTTAAGTTTTTTGGATGCTTCCTCTGGATACCATCAGATCGAAATGGCAGTTAAGGACCAAGAGAAGACGGCGTTCATTACCCCTTTTGGAGCCTTCTGTTATGTGTCTATGCCGTTTGGGCTCAAGAGCGCCGAGGTGACTTACCAGCGGTGCGTACAGAATTGTCTTCATAATCAGATTGGGCGCAACGTTCATGCCTATGTGGATGATATTGTGGTAAAATCCAGAGAGAAGGAGACCTTGATAGACGATCTGAGGGAGACCTTTGGTAATCTCCGGGTCTACAAGATGATGCTTAACCCGGCCAAGTGTGTCTTTGGTGTTCCTGCAGGCAAGCTCTTGGGTTTTCTGGTTTCTCATAGAGGCATTGAAGCTAACCCGGAGAAGATCAAGGCAATCACCTCTCTGGCTAAGCCGGCGTGTATAAATGACGTCACGCGTCTGGCAGGTCGGATCGCTGCTTTAAGTCGATTTATAAGCCGGTTGGGTGAAAAGGCCATACCGCTGTATCAGATGATGAAGAAAACACATGACTTTGTCTGGAGTGATGTTGCCAACACCGCTTTTGAGGATTTGAAGAGACAGTTAGCTGAACCGCTAGTTCTTGCTGCTCCTTTTGATAAGGAGCCCTTATTATTGTACGTAGCCGCTAATACACGAGCCGTCAGTGTGGCCATCGTGGTGGAGCGCAAGGAGGCGGGTAAGGAGCATCCGGTTCAGCGGCCGGTTTACTACGTCAGCGAAGTACTTATTGAGTCCAAGCAATGGTATCCACATTGGCAGAAGCTTGTTTATGGGGTATTCATGGCAAGCCGGAAGCTTAAGCAATATTTCCAGGGCCACCCTATCACTGTGGTTAGTTCTGCTCCTTTAGGAGATATCATCCAAAACAGAGAAGCCACAGGATGAGTCGCTAAGTGGGCCATTGAACTTGGGCCTCATGGTCTAAAGTATGTGCCACGCACGGCTATCAAATCACAAGCATTGGTAGATTTCATCAACGATTGGACAGAGCTGCAGATGCCTGAAGAGAAACCGGATAATACATACTGGACTATTCACTTCGACGGGTCCAGGCAATTGGAGGGCTCGGGGGCTGGAGTCGTGTTAGCTTCCCCTCGAGGTGACAAATTTTGTTATGGACTATGTTGATGTTTCCCTGTACTAACAATGCACCTGAGTACGAGGCCTTGCTCCATGGTCTTCGGATGGCCAAGGAGATGAGCTTAAGCCGGGTTAGGTGCTTTGGCGACTCAGATTTGGTGGCCCGACAAGTATCAGGCAAGTGGGATTCCAAGGACCCCCTCATGGCGGCTTATCGCCGTGAAGTTGATGCCATTGCCGGACTTTTTCAGGGTTACCAAGTAGAGCACATTGACCGCAGAAAGAACGAGGCGGCTGATGCCTTAAGCCGGCTGGGCTCTCAGCGAAAGTCGGTGCCGCCTAATATTTTCTTGGATATTCTGCATAACCCTTCTGTCAAGTTACCTACAGAGGAAGACTTGGCTGTTCCAGACCCTGAAGCGCAGTTGGTGGCGGCTCTTTATATTATCCCAGATTGGACAGTGCCATACTTGGCTTACATGACCCGGGGAGAATTGCCTGCGGATGAAATTTTGGCCAGACAAATAACCCGATGGTCTAAGTCAATGATAATTGCCAATGGCGAGTTGCATCATCGCAGTGTCACTGGGGCTTTTCAGCGTTGTGTTTCCCCTGAGGAAGGGTAAGAAATTTTACGAGAGATTCACGAGGGGGATTGTGGCCATCATGCCGGCTCAAAATCCCTTGTGGCCAATGCTTTTCGTCACGGTTTTTATTGGCTGACGGCTCATGCTGATGCAGAGGACTTAGTCAGTAAATGTGACGGTTGTCAGAAGTTCTCAAGACGTGCTCACGTGCCGGCTCAAGAGTTGAGGATGATTCCAATCACTTGGCCGTTTGCAGTCTTGGGGCTTGATATGGTTGGACCTTTCAAAAGGTCCAAGGATAAGAAGACCCACCTCTTGGTGGCGGTTGACAAGTTCACAAAGTGGGTTGAGGCAGAGCCAGTTAGTAAGTGTGATGCGGCCACGACGGTTCAGTTAATGAAAAAGGTGATATTTCGCTTTGGTTTTCCACACAACATTATAACTGACAATGGTACCAATCTGTCTAAAGGCGCCATGGAAGAATTTTGTCAACGAGAGCATATTCGACTTGATGTGTCATCAGTGGCTCACCCCCAATCCAATGGTCAAGCTGAGAGAGCCAATCAGGAAATCTTGAAAGGCATCAAGCCCCGGCTTTTGGTCCCTTTGCAGCGGACGCCGGGTTGTTGGGTGGAGGAGTTACCCTCTGTGATATGGAGCATCAATACTACTCCTAATAGATCTACGGGTTATACACCTTTCTTCATGGTTTACGGAGCCGAGGCGGTTCTCCCTAGCGACATCCGTCATGACTCGCCTCGTGTGGCGGCTTATGTTGAGACGGACAATGAACAAGCGCGTCAGGATGCTCTTGACTTGTTGGATGAACAGCGTGATATAGCAGCAGCTCGCTCGGCGATTTACCAACAAGACCTGCGCCGCTATCACAGCCGTCGGGTTAAGTCCAGAACCTTTCAGGAAGTTGACTTGGTGCTCCGGCTCATCCAAGATCAAACAGATGCACACAAGTTATCCCCACCTTGGGAAGGAACCTTTGTGGTCAGCAAGAACTTGCACAACGGGTCATACTACCTCATCGATGTTCGGGAGCACAAAGATTCACGTAAGTCGGAGGAGGAGACCCGCCGGCCGTGGAATATAGCTCAGCTTCGGCCTTATTACACTTGAGCCACCGGCTCTCATAATGTACATACTTCCGACAATGTATATATTATGATAAATAATAAAGCAGGACCTCTGTCCTTTTTGCCCCTCAAAGGTAAATATGTCATTGCTATTTCTATTATGATCTTACATGGTCACTTGGGGGCTAATCCGGCTTACGATCGTATTCGAATCTAGCCGCTAAAAATTATGATCACTAGGGGGCTTCCTGTTCAAACATAGGTCGTATTCGAACCAAAGAGAACATAGCTGTCGATACCCTTTTGATTGGCACACTGCCGAGCTGACTGGGGAGTTTCTTGATCATATTTGAATCATAGCTCAACCCCCTTTGGGAACCGACGTGGATCGTATTCGAATCAGCGTCGCTAAACAACTCTCAAGGTCATTTGGGGGCTTCCTGTTCAAACATAGGTCGTATTCGAACCAAAGAGAACATAGCTGTCGGTACCCTCTTGAGCGGCAACGCCAAAGCCACTGGGGGCTATATGATCGTATTCGAATCTTAGCTTAACCCCTTTGGGACGGTTCTCTGGTCGTATTCGAATCAGAAGCCTCCAAATTTTTGAAGTCTTTTTTGCAAACAAGTTCTTTTGGTCATATTTAAGGTACTCACGGGTGGTTTTTGTTCCACCGGCTTAACTTTGATCAATAAAGTTGATCGCACATAATAAGCATCATATTACAGAGTTGGGTTTTCACCCTCATTATTCGGGTTATATAAACCGGAAGTGTACTTGAAAAATCATAGATATGCTGTTATGGTTGTCTCAAAGATATAATTGAAGAACTGATTTATTATGATTTTTTGATGCATACTCCGGGTTATATATATGACCCTCCATGCGGTAAGCCGCCAGGGGACTTGTGATTTGTTTTCTATGCAGGACAATTAAGGACATCTCTTTAAACATAAGGAAAGCAGAGGATCAAGCATAACCCGGCAGAATATAAGAGGGCAGCTTAAACAGTGTTGAGCGCCACACACGTGCGCGATGGCACGACAAAATCAAGTGTTTTCCTACTCTAGTACATAACTCCCCGAGTCCGAATAATGAAGCATTGTTTCATCAAGACGTAAGCATGAGCCGCTTGAAGGGTTAAAGGTGTGTTGGGCCTGAGGCTTCCGGGTCATCCCTCTCCGCTCCTCCGGCTGTTTCCATGTCCTGGAAGGTTGATGATTTCCATTCAATGCCACTCAAGGCTTCAAATTGAGCTTCATCATCAATTAACCCGGCCGGGCCAACTTCAGGGGCGAAGGTATGCTTACGAGTTGGAGGAATCAGGCTGATTGCTTCATAACGTGGTGTTGGGATCCTCCGATTCTCCGCGTCATAGCCCAGTTGATATTTGGTAAGATCTGTGTCATTACCAATCAGAGTGGCCACAGGGCGTATGCTCTTCACGCAAGCGGCGAACTCCTTCTGGTCAAATGGGGTGCCGTCCTCCTTGGCCCGGCTCAGAGCGGCCGGGTCTAGCTCCGGTAGAAACGCCTTGGCCCGGCTCAGAGCGGCTATGGCTCCGGCTCTCGCAGAAGCTCGTCTCAATTCTTGGAAGCGTTGAGGTAGCACGGCAAGCCGCCTTAACACATCCGCCAGATGAGTGGGAACTTCATTTGACAGAGCCACGACGGCTAAAGCACGTTGTGACCCGGTGTAGAGTTGTTCCACCAGGGTATAAACAGCCTTCAGCTTTGTCAGCATGTTTTGATTGAGATTGGAACTCTGGGGGCCTGCATTACAAAGTCAGGTAAGCTTATTGGAAAAGATGTAAACTAGCTAACACTTACAGAGTAACTTACCAAAGATTGCGGAGACCATCTGAGATACATGGCGTTTTAAGCCGGATAGCTCGGCGGTTGTTTCAGCAAGAGTGGCCTCCGCTTGTTCGGCCCGGCTGAGCAAAGCAGTCTTTTCATCCGCCCAGGCTTTTCTCTCTGCTTCAAACTTCTTCTTCTTCTTCAGTTTCTCTTGTACAGATACACTGAATTCAAACTTGGAGTTGGCCTTTTGGGTTTCATTTTCTTGAGTTTTCAGGCAGTTCTTTAAATCGGAGATCTCCGATTCAAATTGCTTAATGGCGGCCTGCATAAATTCCGGTTTACCGTTAGGGTTATCGTAATGCAACATTAAGTCCCAAGCACTTTGCAAGCAAAGATTCTTGCACTTGGGGGCTAATGTATGTTAAAGAGCTCTATTTACAGTGGCGGTTCATGGAAATAAGTCCCAAGCACTTTGCAGGCAAAGATACTCGGCACTTGGGGGCTAATGCATAGCTGTTCAAATACTTGGTTAACACACGTGATTACTAAACTGGCGTTAAGTCTACAACATATTTCATCATAAGTAATAGACTTGGGGGCTGACATGGTAAGGATAACTATGGAGTAAGCAAGAGAGTCATACCTCAGATTTTTGTTGTATTTGTTTCACCATATCAATTTCCAGATCCCGGCTGTTGTGCACTTGATTCACAGAGCTAGAGACAATGTCGTCAATGCTTAGATGAGCATAATCAGTGATGTCCAGCTTGGCCCTGTGGTGTTCCAAAAGTTCTTCCTTGGCAGAGCACTTAGCCAGCACGGTAGGTCTTCCCGGTTCGACAAACTCAGTCCGGGTGATTTCAACGTCCGGATCATCTGGATGAGCCGGGCTGGGGATCTCCGGGTTCTCAGAACCTTCCATAACTTGTTCAATAGATGGAACAGTGGCGGCATCAGGAGCTGGTGCAGCCGGCGGTTCATAAGCAGAAGCATCAGGAGCTGGTACAGCTGGCGGCTCACGAGCAGAAGCATCAGGAGCAGCCGTTCTGAGTTCTGGCTCAGCCAAGCTCAGTTCTTCGACCGGCTTACTTCTCTTTGTCCTCTTGCTGGGCTTTACTTGTACACTGAAAGTCAAAGGGTTAGTACAAAAACTAGTAAGATAAGCACAAAATAAACTGATCATCATTACCCAGGAGCGGTTTTGAAAGCCGGCATGCTGGACTGCATTGAGTCGCCGGAGGAAGGTGAAGTTTCCTGGTAGTTTGAGTCAGAAGAATTGAGTGGTTGACGAGTGAAGCCCGCCAAAGGGTGCAAAGAATATAAGTCGAAGATAACCTCAGTCCGGCGCTCCCTTGATGCATCGGCTAAGCCGGAGGAGAAGTCTGCATCTTTGCTAGTCCGGGTCTGCCTCCGACTCTCATGAATCTGTCGCTTCAAAAGAAATTGAGGATCTTGATAAGCTAAAGGATGTGAAATCTTACTTTCCGGGTTACCCTTCAGATTTTCTGTCTCGGCAAAGGCTCGGAGTCGGAGGAAATTATAGTTACCTCTTCAATCATTTCATGACTCGCTCCAGTGTCATCCTGCTGATAATTTGTGTTAATAAGATGGTTAAAAAAGGAGCCTAAAGAGTCAAGAGCTACCTCTGACTCGGAGGTATCATCCAGATGAAGCAGGTCCGAGGCACTAGGTTTATTCCCCTTCTTACGGGCGGCGGCTTTCCTGGCGGCTTTCTTGGCCTTTCTGGCTTTCTTTGCAGCAGCATGGTCATATTTGACTTTCCAAAATTTATCATTTGCCTGTAAAATACAACAAAGGTTTTTGAATTAAGACGAAATTGTTAGAATGGAAGGTGAGGTGTTCAGGTCAATGGTTTACCGCTGGAGTCGGGTTAGCCTTGCAGAAAGGACTTAAGCCTATTCTCCCGCAATCTGCCAGGCTCTCGTTCAGAAGAGACTTGGTCATCATCAATGACGTCTTCAGGTAAGTAGTCAGGACTGTGCCGAAGAGGATCATCCTTCTGGCCCGTGTAATCGCACATCAAGCCGGGGCGGCGGCTTAAAGGAATCACCCGCTAGGCAATCCAAACCCGGACCAAATCAATGCCGTTTAGGCCGTTCCCCAGAAGAGCTTTGATCTTGTTTATGGTGGGGGTAAGTGTTTGACGTTCAGCCGCAGATAATTTATCTGGTAAGGGGTGATTTGACTCCAGACGTAGGGCGCGGAAGCCGGGCAGAGGGTTCTCGTTAGCCGAAGAAGTGTCTTGGCAGTAGAACCATGTTTGGTTCCAATCTTTCGGGTGACTCGGCGGCTCGGCAGAAGGGAAGAGACAGTCTCTACGTCGCTGAATTGAGATTCCGCCAAGCTCCAAGCTGGGCCCATGAGCACATTCGTTTTGGCGGTTCAGATAGAATAACTCTCTAAAGAGTAGCAAGCTGGGTTCTTCTCCAAGGTACACCTCACATAACACTTGGAAGTTGCAGATTTTTTACACGGAATTGGGTCCGATGTCTTGAGGTCGCAGGTCGAAAAAGTGCAGGACATCTCTGAAGAATTTTGAGCCGGGAGGAGCAAAGCCCCGGTTCATGTGATCAGTAAATATGACAACTTCCCCATCCTTGGGTTGAGGCCTCTCTTCTGATGGGCCAGGAGCACGATAGGACATGACCTCTTTCTTTGGCAGGTAACCCGTTTTCACGAAATCAGCTAAGATGCTATCAGTGACGTTGGATCTAACCCAGTTGCATGTGATGGGTGCTTTGGGGGCCTTGGGCGGCATTGTGAAGGATGGAAGCCTATGACAAAATAAAGTTTCCTGTTCAACTTTAAGCCGGAGAAAATATTTCAATTCATATTCAAGGTGGCGGCTTACGAAGGGGCCTAATGATATATGGCTAATTGTGTCAGATTGTTTAAACCGCCATGGGCATCATAAACAATTAAGTTATTCAGATCCACTATGAGTAACCCGGACTATTCATTGAGCATTGCCTTTATAAACCGGCGATAAGAGCCGTCATGGCTAACAGATGCAGTTTTTGCCTAAGTGTTGCACAAACAAGTTTCACAGACTGGAGCTATTATTTTGGATCAAACGGTCGTGCAGAAAAGAAAATTTTCTAGAACTGAAAACTGGTACAGATGAGTTCATAAGCTCCAATGAGGTCTTTTTGCAAGTGAAAGGGATCTGCTAGTATTGAAAAAGGACGCGAAACAACTACCGCAGGAGTTCTGTACTGCTTTTCGGATCAAAAGAGACCGCGGTGGAGGAACTATGAAGAAACCGAGATGAACTACGAAGAACACGGAAGAAACGCGGAACCCTAATGCGGATCTGACGTTCGAGAAGAGGAAGATTTACAGTTGCAGATTCACTGCGGAGAGTCGCCGCCGTTCTCTGGACTAGCTCAGGTTGATGCAGCGGCCGAGGCCGAGGAAGACGAGATGCGCGGCGGCGGCGGCGGAGCTCGGGTTCTGAGGCGTCGAGAGGAGGAAGACGATGGAAAGGGAAGAATGAGAAAGGACCCGGTCGGGCCTATTTATAAGGGAAGGCTGATAACTGGGCGCGAGAAACGAGGATGCTGAAAGCATGATTATCCAGCTACAGAGGCGCCTCAGTTTTCGGGATGGTTATTAAGACAAGGATCCGTTGAGATACGTTGGGCATAACGTGCGTTAATGGCGGATGATGTCACGGCGGGTTACCAAGAGTCCAGGAGATGACGTCATGGCGGGTTATAACCTTGGCGCAAACAGAAGTCAGAAGATTTTTCCTTAAGGTATTGAAGATTGAGATGAACCGGTTCAAATCAATCTGGGGCCTAATGTTGGGGATATAGCTACTGGTGTAACCCGCCCAGGATGGGCCGGGTTATGTTGCGACGACTCATCATTCAGAAGCCCAAGGACAGGTTGAAGATGGCGGTTTAGTAAGGGCCTAAGGCCCATAGGTGACTTGAGGCCCGTAGTGATAAACCGCCGTCATGGCATGACTTGTATTATAAGGCAAGAATAGTTAAGAGTCCGAGCCGGACACTGTTTATGAGCCGGCCGGGACTCTGAGAGCCGCTGGGCGTTAACCTCTCTATATAAAGGGACGACCCAGCGGCAGTTCAGGACAAGTAACATCAAATCGGTAGTCAGGCATAGCGGATTCGCTCCCTGGTCATCGAAACCCTAGTAATTCCACCTCAACTGGAGTAGGCTTTTACCTTCACCGTAAGGGGCCGAACCACTATAACCCTCGTGTCCTTTGTCCCGTTTTAACCCCTTTAAGCTTCCTAGTTGCGATGGCTCCACGATTAATTCCTTTCACAAGGGCATCTGCCGTGATTATTCCACGACACTACAGGAACATATCATAGCAAACAAAGGCATGGCAAAACTGAACTTCATGTTAACAGGCTGACAGCAACATTATTTAGCAATTTGAGAGCAAGTTTGCAACAAGCTACAACAGGCTATAAATGCAAACAAGGGCATGGATGGATACATCATAATATGTATAACAAAAAACCCTTAGTGAACATCTCCAGATTATGCATAGAACTCATGGTGACAACAGGCTTACATGACATCACAATGTTACAACTACAGACTTAGCAGAAATGACCAAGTCACGGAAATCAGCAACATCACGGAGGCTAGTTTGCATGCTTGTGCTAGTCACCACATAGATCGCAAAAATACAAGACAAGCAACTCTGTAAATATGGCATGATGTAGTTCAAAACTCATGTAGAGATCATGCTCATAGGATGCACACGCAAAATGCAATGAAAAAGACAAATCACCAAGTTCTGATAACAGACAGCAGTTAACATCATATAGCACTCTTGCAACAATGATTTAGGCACCAAGATGAACTCAAACAAGCATGGCACAATGGAAAAAAATTAATAGCATCTCATGATGAACATTTGTACATATCATACACGCAAAACGGAGGAACATGCAGGTAGATATGGCATGATGAACATAGGCACATAATGATAGAATTTCGGGACTTGGTGATGAAAACAACCTCGGGTGAACGGTGGTCAACGGAGTGGATCGGGCCGGATCGTGTCCGGGCAGGCGCGGGTCCGGGCGGCGAGGTCGCCGGCGGGAGCGGGACGGGGCGGATCCGGCGGCTCCTTGCCGGATCTAGCCGGAGGCGGGGCCGGTGCCGCGGGATGGCTGCGGGGCGGAGCTCGGGGCGGCTCGGTGAGCTCCTGCGTGGGGAGAGAGAGGGTGAGGCGGGGGAAGGAGAGAGGGAGAGGAAGAGGGCGACGGGGACGCGACCTGGGGCGGAGGTGGCGGACTCTGGGCGAGGCGGCGACCGGAGCGAAGGGGCGCATGGCGGCGGGGGAGCTGGGGCGACGGCGGACGGGCTCCGCGGCGGAGGAAACACGGCGCAGGAGCTCGGGCTCGCGCGGGCTCCGCGGGCCGGCGGCTGCGGGGAGAGGCCAGGGCACGACGTGGCCGGCGGGGATTGGCGCGGGAGGCGGCGGAGATGACGTGGCGCCACAGGATTGGCCGGGCGACGTGGCCGGCGGACACGTCCGGCGCGGGCGGACAAGTCCGGCTGCGGGAGGAGGAAGAAGCTAGGGTTAGGGTAGGATTTGATCCGAAAATTCGGGGGAGGGGGTGTTTAAATAGGCAGAGGGAGCTAGGAGAGTCCAAATGAGGTGCGGTTTTCGCCCACACGATCGTGATCGAACGACAGAGAGCATGGAGGGGGTTTGGATGGGCTATTGGGCTATGGTGGAGGGGTGCTGGTCTGCAAAGAGAGAGGCGTTTCGGGCTACGCGGTTAACCGTTGGGGCATCAAACGACCTCCAAATGGAACGAAATTTGATGGGCGGTCTACCGGTGCTTTACCAAGGCCACTCAACAAATCTCGGCCCATTCCAAGAACGTTTTTCTCCCGCTCACGAAACAAGGTCTGATAGGGTCGATGGGCGCGTGCGAGTGTGTCAGATCGCGAAACGGACAACGGGGAAAAAGGCCGGATGCAAGTTTTGAAAAACATGCAGATGATGACATGGCAAAATGCAACACACAAGCAAATGACATGGCAACAATGACGAATAACTAGAAGACACCTGGCGCATCGAATCCGGGGCGTTACAACACTCCTCCACTAACAAGAGATCTCGTCCCGAGATCTTAGGACCGAGACGGAAGGAAAAAGGGATAAGGTGAAATAAGAACAAAACAGTGAGGATGAACAAAGTCAAGAACACTCGAGTAGGAAAGAGGAATGTTGAATGAGACAAGAAGCAAAAACTCAAGGAATAAGACTGAATTTGAAACCACTCCGGTTAGGACAAGATAGAAAAAGAATAATAACGAAGTAATTTCTGCAGCATTCCGGCTGAACAAGGAAAGAATAGAACATGAACTTGAGAAATGGAACAATACTTGACTTGAGGAACAACACAAAACCTCCGGAAGACTTGAACGAGTGGAATGAGATGAACGGGGAAGAAGATGACAACTTCTACCATGAATGAAATTGAAAGCAACCTTAGAGGGAAGGATTGAACGAAGTTGTTGAGAAAATCAACAACGAAAAGAATAAGCTTGTTGTGGACTTATGGATAACATCTCAAAATTATGAGGTGATAACCAACCACAAGCGGAAAAGATTGAATAGCTGAGAGGAACGAAGAAATGCAAAACTCCACTTCAAAAGAATACGGAGAATTAATTGCGCCTCAAGACGCAAGAAGAAAAGATACTAGAAATCCTTGAACAAGAATCTTGATGAACACTTGAAGAATGAATTAAATCATGACGAGCCACCGTGAAGAACTCCTGTAACAAAAGGATGATGAGACAGAATTGAGGTGTGAAAAGAATAAGGGTAAAGCCTTGCGATGATTTGGATGGAGGTTTGCAACGAAACCGGCGAGAACCTTGGAACTCCGGAAAAGAAAAGACGAACAACTTAGAACCGAGAAATCACTCATCACGACAATCTCCGAAGAAAAGAATTAATCAACTTGACCACGATGAAATGAGAATAAGAATTATGTTATGCTTATCCTTCATCAATTAAATTGATGAGAAGCAATGGATTGCATACAACTTATTCACATTGGGAAAAATTAAGGGGAGATATAGCGCAATACTTGGGAAAAAAACTTCAAGAGACCACCGGTAGGACTGGAAAGAACTAATGAATTGATATGATAACAAAGGAATAGGAATGTTGAACAAACCACCGTGAGAATTGAAACGAATGACAAAAAAGAGAATGAACCGCCGGAAAGAATTAGAAAACGAACGAAGATACTTGAGTGGATCAAGATGCAAGAGAACGAAGAGATTGCAAACTGATTAAGGAATGCTTGAACGAAACATCGGTCCAAATATGGGAACGAACGAAGCTGAAAGCTTGGAGCGAGGGAATCTTCTGAATTGGAGGCCTCCGGATAATCGAAACGGAAGAACAACTCCTGAAGTACTCCGGATGGTTAAGAAAGAATCGCACGATTGGAAACAAATTGAGAGGATAGCATCAAGCTAGCACCGCGAATCTCTGGGAGAACGGGCAAGATTTAAGAGAAAATCTACTCGGTCTTCAAATCTTGAGAATGACGACGAGAAACAACACCAAAATTGATGAGATACTCCGGGAGAATGAAAAGAGGAAAAGGTTGACCCGATCATGAAAGAATTTGAAAGCGATCTTGGAGAAGCATCTGACTGATGAAATTCATACTTACGTCAAACTTCGAAAAGGATTTGAGAATAGCTCCGGGAAATTAGAAGAGTCAGGTAAGATCCTGGGAAAGACCTGTGGGTTATGGGCCCACTAAAAGAAAACACCGTTAAAAAAAGGATTGAAGGAGAGACTATTGTAACATCCCAAATTTTCAATTTGGAATGTTATACATAGATCATTGTTGCATAACATATTTTATTGCATTTTGTTTTGCGATCCTAGAAATTCTATGCAACTCAAGGACCCACGGAGAGAGTTGGGGATTTCATTATTTTCATATTTGGGTTTTCTCAAATTTTGAAAATAGGATCATTTGTTTTAATTATTTTTCTCTCTGAAAATATTTCATATCAATTATATGAGAGGGGATAATATGACTTCTCCAAAAATAATGAAATATTGGAGGAAAAATATTAAAAACAAATATTTTATTTTATTTGGATTTTATTTGAACTAGGAAAAAATATGCGTTTTTCAAAATTGCATTTTAGGCCCAAATAAATGTCCATCTTGTTCTAAATATTTTATTTAGACGGAGAAAATTTGTTTTGGCATCTTTAGATTTTTATTTATTTTTCTAGGATTTATTTAAGTTTCGGCGAAATTGGTTTTTTTTAATATTTTTTTCGCCCGCGGACCGAACTGGGCCGAAGGCCCAGCCGGCCCATCTGCCCGCGCTGCCTCGCCCGAGCGTGGCCGAGCCGGACTCCCGCCGGAGTCCGGGTCAGCGCCGCTGCCGCCGCCCGGGGGTGCCCCCTCCCCCAAGTCGGACGCCCCCCGGCCCCTTTAAGT
>NC_057805.1:116267025-116274832 GCF_018294505.1 Triticum aestivum
CGCCCGACGCCAACCCCGCTGGAGCCCGCCGCCAGAGCCGCCGCCGTCCCGCGCCTCACCGGAATCCCGCCGGACCCGAGGTAGCCGCCGCCGCCGGTCTTTCCCGGAAAACCGATCGGTTTTTTTATAAAACCCGCGGTTGTTTTATATATATATAGATCGGTTTAGTTTTTTTCTGGTTTATTTATTTTGCGGACGTTCGTTCGTACATTCGTTTTAACGAACGGTTTTCGCCCGATAGTTACAGACAACGAACGTTCGTTCGTTAGCCTGCTCGTCAGTTTTTCTTTTTCTCAGATTTTTCGCGATTATTTTCGATCGCGATTTCCGATCTGTTTTTCGTTTTAGTATAACTTTTCGCTCGTTTATCGGAATCAGGCGATTCAAGCGCCTAGAGTTTCGTCTCGAAACCCTATTTCTATTTAACCAACTTGAACAAGATTTTGGTACTGTAAAATTTCACTTAGGTCCAGATTAGTAAACGAAGCTTGTTTCGTTCGCCGTTTGAGTTTCGTTGCTTCGTTTGATTTGATTCTTTTAGCAAACCGGAGTCCTTAAGTTGAACTTTTTTCTTAGATCTCTTATTTTGAGTTTTATCTGTGCACCCTTGCTTGATTGCTTATGTATGTATTGTTTGTTTGCGATAGAGTACCCGGAGTGCGAAGCGTGCTACTACGAGTCTCTAGGTTTCACGGATCATCAGCAAGGCAAGTAACACTTTGATCATACCTCTTTACCACCCAGTTTTATTGCATTAGATCAATCCTCAAACTATTGCATGTTTAGGATCTGATTAAAATGTGGGTTTTGGGAAGTAGTTGAGGTAGTACCTATTGCCCTATTTATATCAAACCATTGGGAGTTACTTCTACGTTTGCTTATATTGCTATGCTATGCTCGTAAACATGGATTGGGTTTGAGATTTTTCCATGACCGATGTGAGATTGTTAATTAATGGTTCAACTTAAGGTGGCTACTTTAATTTACATCTGGGTGGATTGAGGCACCTGGAGAACCCAGTGTTGCCTGTATTTTTGGATATCCCGGAGTACCCGTGTGATCATCCTATGGACCGCCACCCAGACTCAAAGGGATCATGAGATTATTCATGCTAGAAACTTCCTTGTGCAGCCACAAGCTATTATGGGCTCTAGCATAGTTGAGTAGGTTGCATGACCTCTTGAAGAGGTGGGCTAGCAGATGTAGGGGAAAGTAGGTGTAACTGTCCACCCGGAGTAAAGAGTATTGTTTCTGAAAGACTGTGTCTCGGTCATCCATTTCTCAAACACCATGTAGTGCGAGAAATCAAGCGGAGGCGATCGAGTCTTGTGGGGAAAAGTGCGCAAACCTCTGCAGAGTGTACAAACTAATCATGGTTAGCCGTGTCCCCGGTTATGGACATCTTGAGTATCTAGTTCTTGGATTATCATGTGAATCTCACCATCATGTTACTTAATTTAATTTGATTGGGTTAATCACGTTCTTAATTGGGATTGAGTTGGAGGTACCTTCTCAATGTTTAACAACCACCATGATAGTTAAATAAAATTTATTCCTTTGTGGTAGGAAAAAAATTGGCTTTTCGCAAAACTGTAACCATAGAGCTTTCCACCAGCCAAATATGCATGTAGTGATAGCATTATTCTGTTCATTACTCTCTATGTGTTACATTGCCAGCATATTCCATGTGCTGACCCGTTTTCGGGCTACAACGTGTCATGTTGCAGACTTTTCAGACAACGAGTAAGGTGCCATAGGTCGTGGTCTTATACTCAGTGATGCCATTGGAGTTGATGGACTCACTTTATCTTCCAAGCCTTCCGCTGTTATCGTTTTTTAGATGGCCTTAAGCCGTATTTATTGTATTAAGTTCTCTTTTGAGATATTTGATGTAATAAGTGTGTGATTGCTACTCTGTTATAAATCCTTCAAGTACTGTGCGTGTCAGCATTACCGATCCAGGGATGACACTAATGCACAAAGACTAGACTGTTTGAGGTCTGGTCACTACAAAGATGGTATCAGAGCACACGCTGACTGTAGGACACGACCACTAAGCTAAAGCCCTAGATCACTACTCTCTTCTCATTTCTAACTCCTCTCCTTCTCTTCCACTCTTTTAGGATGGCGGATGCAAGGAACAAGTTCGCGCAACCGGATGAGGATACACCTTTTGGACGACACTTGAAGGAAGTCACTAAGTACCTGAACATCGGAATACCAAGCTTCACCGGAACCTACAATGCCACACTACCAGAAGAGGAGCGCTGTATGATTCAAGTTCAAGTTCCAGGAAGGACGTTCATGCCAGCCACTGAGCCCATAGAGTTTTCCTTTGATGCACCAACCTGGAGTCTAGGAAAGAGCATGGCAGCCCACATCACCATGGGACGCATTGGACAAGTGTACCACAATGATCTCAAGGATACTATCTATCAGATTTGTGGGCGCCGAGACGAGCAATGGGAGATGATCAGCACCAGGAGGAGATGATGACGATTCTACTTGCCCAGAGAACTACATCATCATCAACGACACTGACTCGGACCCCAGTGATGATGATTGGGAGGATGAAGCCGGAGCAGATATCATGGAGTCTTCGACTGAGCAATTTTTCTAGTAGGCCACCAAAATTAGTAGTAGTATTCCACCATGTATATAGTATAGTCCAAGCACTTTGTAACAATAGTTAGATCGATTGTATACCTTGTTTGAATTGATTGGAGTGATATGATTGTGATTGTCTCATGTGCATATGGGTAGTGTTTTCCCTCTAGACCTCATTCTATCCTATTTTCTCATCTTTTCCAAACCCATCAGATGCCTCCGAGACGCGACACCGGATTTGTTTTCCCACCGGAGATCACTCAGTTGATTCAGCAGCAGAATGCCCTGATGCAAGCGCTAGTTCAGAACCAAGGCAACAACAACAACAACAACAACAACAACAACCCACCACCACCACCACCTGTTGATCACTTAGCCCGTTTTCTTAGGCTGAATCCGCCGGTGTTCTCCAGTAGCATCGAGCCGATTGTGGCAGATGATTGGCTCGCAAGGTTGGAAGGGAGCTGACCACTGCAGGATGCACTGATGCGGAGAGAGTGTGTTTTGCCGCACATCAGCTTGATGGACCCGCAGCATCATAGTGGGAGAATTACACAGCCACTCACCCCATTGACACCGTCACATGGGACCAGTTTCAGCAAGATTTCCGTACTGCCCACATTTCAGCAGGAGCTATGGCCATGAAGAAGCGTGAGTTTCGCAACTTACGCCAAGGAGGACGTACCGTTGGCCAGTACGTGGAGGATTTCAGTAAGTTAGCACGTTATGCCCCAGATGACGTTGCTATGGATGCAGCTAAGCAGGAGAAGTTTCTGGAAGGACTGAATGATGAGCTGAGCATGCAGTTGATGGTGGCAACTTTTAACAACTACCAGGAGTTGGTAGATAGAGCTCTCATGATTGAAGAGAAGCATCAGCAGATTGAGAGCCGTAAGAGGAAGTATGGACAAGGAAAGTACAATACATGAGTTCACCAGAAGCCTCGTTTTACCCCGAACTCGGGAGGACACCTTCAGCATAACCATGGAGGTCACAATCACAATGGAGGGAGCTCGCACAATAATAGTGGCCCCAAGAATGGCAATGGGAACGGAGGAAGCAACGGACAGAACCGTACCAACCCATCAACCCCAGCCAAGAGGGATCTAAGCCACGTTACTTGTTTCAAGTGCCAGAAGACTGGAAATTATGCAACTGAATGTCCGGAAGCTAAGAATGGAAATGGCAATGGAAGCTCGGGGAAGAAGCCGAACCCTTTCAACAGAGGACAGGTGAACCACGTTAATGTGGAGGAGGTTGAAGCACAGCCTGATGCAGTAATAGGTAAGTTTTTGGTTAAGTCATTTACTGCAATCGTTCTTTTTGATACTGGTGCATCACATTCATACATGTCAAGGGGATTTGTGGATAAGTTTAAGTTGCCCACCAAAGTTCTTAGAACACCTATGTTAGTAACCTCGCCAGGAGCAGAGTATATGGCAAGCCAAGGATGTTTTCAGATGCACATTGACCATAGGTAGGCATGTTTTCCCCTCAGACCTAATAGTTTTGGAGTCGCAAGGTTTGGATGTGATTTTGGGAATGGATTGGCTATCGATGTATGGAGGAAACATCGATTGCGCCAGTAAGATGATTTTGCTTACTACCCCAGAAGGAAGAAGGATTAAGTATGTATCCCGGCATGTGGCGAAGAGGACTCAAGTGAATTCCTTATCAGGAGTTGTACAGGAGGAAGTGCCAGTGGTGAAGGATTTCCCTGACGTATTTCCAGAGGAGTTGCCAGGCATGCCACCGGATAGAGACATTGAGTTTTTGATTGAGCTTTTGCCAAGCACTGGGCCAATATCTAAGAGACCGTACAGGATGCCCGCTAAGGATTTGGAAGAAATTAAGAAGCAGATTAAGGAGTTACTGGATAAAGGATATATTCGCCCAAGTTCGTCACCTTGGGGATCACCCGTACTTCTAGTGGAGAAAAAAGATAGATCGTTGAGGATGGTTGTTGATTATCATGGATTGAATGAAGTAACAATTAAGAACAAGTGCCCACTGCCGATGATCAATGATCTGTTTGACCGACTACAAGGAGCTAAAGTATTTTCCAAGATTGATTTGCGATCAGGATACCACCAGTTGAAGATTCGAGAGCAGGATATACCCAAGATAGCTTTTACCACAAGGTATGGGCTATATGAGTACACCGTTATGTCATTTGGCCTGACTAACGCACCCGCCTATTTCATGAACATGATGAACAAAGTGTTTATGGAGTTTTTTGGATAAGTTCGTCGTAGTATTCATTGATGATATTCTGGTCTATTCGAAGAATGAAGAAGAGCATAAGGAGCATTTGCGTTTGGTACTTGGAAAGCTCAGAGAACATCAGTTATATGCCAAGTTCAGCAAGTGCGAGTTTTGGTTGAAGGAAGTTGGATTCCTTGGACATGTTATATCCAGAGAAGGAATAGCAGTATATCCCACCAAGGTTAACACTGTGACAAATTGGGAGTCACCCACGACAGTTGGAGAAATCCGGAGTTTTCTGGGACTCGCAGGATATTTCCGGAGATTCATCGAGAATTTCTCGAAGATTGCAAAGCCTATGACGGAGTTGTTGAAGAAGGACATCAAATTCAATTGGACTGAGGAATGTGAGGCTAGTTTCCAGGAGTTGAAGAAATGTTTGGTTACAGCGCCAGTGTTGATTTTGCCAGATCAACGCAAGGATTATGAAGTATATTGTGACGCTTCTCACCGAGGACTTGGAGCAGTGCTAATGCGGGAGGGAAGAGTTGTTTCATATGCCTCACGATAGCTTAAACCCCATGAGTTGAATTATGCTACACATGATTTGGAGTTAGCAGCCGTAGTACATGCGTTGAAGACGTGGAGACATTTTCTCATCGGAAACCATTGTGAGGTGTACACAGATCACAAGAGTTTGAAGTACATTTTCACGCAGAAGGAGTTGAATCTCAGGCAAAGGAGATGGTTGGAGCTCATTAAGGATTATGATATGAGATTGCATTATCACCCAGGGAAGGCTAACGTAGTAGCCGATGCGTTGAGCCGCAAGAGCCATGTCAACACACTCATGGCCGGAGAGTTACCCAAGGAGTTAGCAGAAGATCTTCGTGAACTATGTTTGGAAATAGTTCTGAGAGGCTATGTAGCAGCATTGGAGATTCAGTCTACTTTGATGGATAAGATCAGAGAAGCTCAAAAGACAGACAAGGAAATTGCCGACATAAAGGAAAGGATGAGTAAAGGAAAAGCCAAGGGATTTCGTGAGGATGAGCACGATACCTTATGGTTTGAGGACCGCATTTATGTGCCCAATGATCCGGAGATCAGGAAGTTGATCTTGCAAGAGGCCCATGATTCACCATGTTCGATTCACCCAGGAAATACCAAGATGTATCTGGATTTAAGGGACAGTTTCTGGTGGACCGGAATGAAGAAGGATATTGCGGAGTATGTAGCAGTTTGTGATGTATGTCAGAGAGTAAAGGCAGAGCATCAGAAGCCAGCAGGATTGCTACAACCATTGCCGATACCCGAATGGAAGTGGGATAAGCTAGGCATGCCCAGGACTCGTTCAGGCGATGACTCGATATGGGTTGTAGTCGATCATTTAACGAAGGTAGCTCATTTCATCCCAGTTAAGACCACTTATACAAGTGCTAAGTTGGCAAAGATATACATGACCAGGATCGTATGTCTGCATGGAGTTCCGAGGACCATTGTATCAGATAGAGGAACCCAGTTTACTTCAAAGTTTTGGAATCAATTGCACGAAACTTTGGGTACCAGGCTAGAGTTCAGTACAACCTTTCATCCACAGATAGACGGATAGACCGAGAGAGTCAATCAGATTTTGGAGGACATGCTGAGAGCTTGTGCGCTAGATTATGGATCTAGTTGGGACGACAATTTACCGTATGTAGAGTTCTCTTACAACAACAGTTATCAATCCAGTTTGAAGATGGCCCCTTTTGAAGCTCTGTACGAAAGGAGGTGCAGGACACCATTGTTGTGGGACAAAGTTGGAGACCGCCAGTTGTTTGGCCCAGATTTGATTAAAGAGTCTGAACAAAAAGTGAAGTTGATTCGCGATAGGCTCAAGGTAGCCCAATCCAGGCAGAAGAGTTATGCGGATTCTAAATGCAAGGAGACAGTTTACAAAGTCGGAGACAGAGTTTATCTTCGAGTATCACCACTTTGAGGAGTGAAGCGCTTTGGAGTTAAGGGAAAGTTAGCGCCACGTTTTGTAGGACCATACAAAGTTTTGGAGCGTATGGGTGAAGTTGCTTACAAGTTGGAATTTCCCGGAGGATTGTCGGGAGTTCACGATGTGTTCCATGTTTCTCAGCTGAAGAAGTGCCACGCAGAGATGGCTGAGATACTACTGAGCGATACAGTGCCATTGGAAGCGATTCAGCTGGATAGCGATTTGACCTATGAGGAGAAACTAGTCAAGATTCTCGAATATGCCAGCCGAGTCACCCGCAGCAAGGTTATCAAGTTTTGCAAAGTTCAGTGGAGTCACCATACCGAGGATGAAGCCACCTGGGAGCGAGAGGAAGATCTACGGAAGGACCACTCTCACCTATTTTCTAGCCAACCCGAATCTTGAGGGCGAGATTCATCTTAAGGGGGGTAGGTTTGTCACATCCCAAATTTTCAATTTGGAATGTTATACATAGATCATTCTTGCATAACATAATTTATTGCATTTTGTTTTGCGATCCTAGATATTCTATGCAACTCAAGGACCCACGGAGAGAGTTGGGGATTTCATTATTTTCATATTTGGGTTTTCTCAAATTTTGAAAATAGGATCATTTGTTTTAATTATTTTTCTCTCCGAAAATATTTCATATCAATTATATGAGAGGGGATAATATGACTTCTCCAAAAATAATGAAATATTGGAGGAAAAATATTAAAAACAAATATTTGATTTTATTTGAACTAGGAAAAAAATATGTGTTTTTCAAAATTGCATTTTAGGCCCAAATAAATGTCCATCTTGTTCTAAATATTTTATTTAGACGGAGAAACTTTGTTTTGGCATTTTTAGATTTTTATTTATTTTTCTAGGATTTATTTAAGTTTTGGCGAAATTGGTTTTTTTTTAATATTTTTTTCGCCCGCGGACCGAACTGGGCCGAAGGCCCAGCCGGCCCATCTGCCCGCGCCGCCTCGCCCGAGCGTGGCCGAGCCGGACTCCCGCCGA
>NC_057805.1:116275152-116281720 GCF_018294505.1 Triticum aestivum
CCGCCCTCACCGCCGCCCCGCCGCCCGACGCCAACCCCGCTGGAGCCCGCAGCCGGAGCCGCCGCCGTCCCACACCTCGCCGGAATCCCGCCAGACCCGAGGTAGCCGCTGCCGCCGGTCTTTCCCGGAAAACCGATCGGTTTTTTTATAAAACCCGCGGTTGTTTTTTATATATATAGATAGGTTTAGTTTTTTCCGGTTTATTTATTTTGCGGACGTTCGTCCGTACGTTCGTGTTAACGAACGGTTTTCGCCCGATAGTTACAGACAACGAACGTTCGTTCGTTAGCCTGTTCGTCAGTTTTTCTTTTTCTCAGATTTTTCGCGATTATTTTCGATCGCGATTTCCGATCCGTTTTTCGTTTTAGTATAACTTTTCGCTCGTTTATCGAAATCAGGCGATTCAAGCGCCTAGAGTTTCGTCTCGAAACCCTCTTTCTGTTTGACCAACTTGAACAAGATTTTGGTACTGTAAAACTTGACTTCGGTCCATATTAGTAAACGAAGCTTGTTTCGTTCGCCGTTTGAGTTTCGTTGCTTCGTTCGATTTGATTCTTTTTGCAAACTGGAGTCCTTAAGTTGAACTTTCTGATTAGATCTCCTATTTTGAGTTTTATCCGTGCACCCTTGCTTGATTGCTTATGTATGTATTGTTTGTTTGCGATAGAGTACCCGGAGTGCGAAGCATGCTACTACGAGTCTCTAGGTTTCACTGATCATCAGCAAGGCAAGTAACACTTTGATCATACCTCTTTACCACCCAGTTTTATTGCATTAGATCAATCCTCAAACTATTGCATGATTAGGATCTGATTAAAATGTGGGTTTTGGGAAGTAGTTGAGGTAGTACCTATTGCCCTATTTATATCAAACCATTGGGAGTTACTTCTTCGTTTGCTTATATTGCTATGCTATGCTCGTAGACGTGGATTGGGTTTGAGTTTTTTCCATGACCGATGTGAGATTGTTAATTAATGGTTCAACTTAAGGTGGCTACTTTAATTTACATCTGGGTGGATTGAGGCACCTGGAGAACCCAGTGTTGCCTGTATTTTTGGATATCCCGGAGTACCCGTGTGATCATCCTATGGACCGCCACCCAGACTCAAAGGGATCATGAGATTATTCATGCTAGAAACTTCCGTGTGCAGCCACAAGCTATTATGGGCTCTAGCATAGTTGAGTAGGTTGCATGACCTCTTGAAGAGGTGGGCTAGCAGATGTAGGGGAAAGTAGGTGTAACTGTCCACCCGGAGTAAAGAGTATTGTTTCTGAAAGACTGTGTCTCGGTCATCCGTTTCTCAAACACCATGTAGTGCGAGAAATCAAGTGGAGGCGATCGAGTCTTGTGGGGGAAAGTGGGCAAACCTCTGCAGAGTGTACAAACTAATCATGGTTAGCCGTGTCCCCGGTTATGGACATCTTGAGTATCTAGTTCTTGGATTATCATGTGAATCTCATCATCATGTTACTTAATTTAATTTGATTGGGTTAATCACGTTCTTAATTGGGATTGAGTTGGAGGTACCTTCTCAATGTTTAACAACCACCATGATAGTTAAATAAAATTTATTCCTTTGTGGTAGGAAAAAAATTGGCTTTTCGCAAAACTTTAACCATAGAGCTTTCCCCCAGCCAAATATGCATGTAGTGATAGCATTATTCTGTTCATTACTCTCTATGTGTTACATTGCCAGCATATTCCATGTGCTGACCCGTTTTCGGGCTGCAACGTGTCATGTTGCAGACTTTTCAGACAACGAGTAAGGTGCCATAGGTCGTGGTCTTATACTCAGTGATGCCGTTGGAGTTGATGGACTCACTTTATCTTCCAAGCCTTCCGCTGTTATCGTTTTTTAGATGGCCTTAAGCCGTATTTATTGTATTAAGTTCTCTTTTGATATATTTGATGTAATAAGTGTGTGATTGCTACTCTGTTATAAATCCTTCAAGTACTGTGCGTGTAAGCATTACCGATCCAGGGATGACACTGATGCACAGAGACTAGACTGTTTGAGGTCTGGTCGCTACAACTATGCACCGGAATGATTGAAATATTTGAATGAGGTGATAACCTCGAATTAATTCGAACACAGATGAATCTCCTGAGATGTCTTGAGTACTCCGGAAGGATAAACTGGTGAGAGGCGAACGAGCAGGGAAAAACACTTGATCCAAGGGAAAGAATATGATCAACCCGAAAAACTTGAATTGAAAACACCGGAAAAGAAAAGAGATGAAGAATGTCGAACGAAACGAGAATTCACCAGTTGAAATGATTGAGGGAAGACTGAAGAGGCTCCACATGAATGAAATTGATGCTCGAAAGATACTCAGGCTCCGGGAAGAAGAGGGTGGGAGGGTGGGAAAAACAAGGACAACTTCGGATGGGGAAACAACGTCGGTTGAGAAAGCACTAAGGACTGATCTTGGAAAGGATGACGAGGACCGAAACCACTAGAAGAGAAATGCGCCGGATTGAAAAGAGGATGGACAACGAACGAAAACTAACCGCGTGATCCTAAAGAAAAATTTGAAGGGGAAGAGGAGTAATTCAAAACACCTACGTCAAGATTCCTCACGAGAGCGATGAAGGGGCTGAGGAGTAAAAAGAATTCCTACTCTCCGATATAACTAGACTCAGAAATAGTTTTCTTCTAGACTCGACATCGGCCAAACTACACGATCAATCAAGGGGGCTCCTAAGGTCGGTCGAGGCTCTGATACCAACTTGTCACGCCCAAGATGCGATCCTATCCTGAAGGAACTCGAAGGTCCCACCAAGGATAGAAGCGCATCTTGAAGACGCTTTTACAAGGTGGATATCATTACATCAACAATTACATAATAGATGGGGATACATACAAGGCATACAAATGCCGCAAGAATACACCAACATCATACATAAGAGCAACATCCGACTACGGATGAAACACAAACAGAAGCTCAAACGACATCCACCCTGCTAGCCCAGGCTGCCGACCTGGAACCTATCCCCTGATCGAAGAAGAAGCAGAAGAAGAACTCCAATACAAGCTAACATCGCTCTCGCGTCATGATCATCGCAAAACCTGTACCTGCAACTGGTGTTGTAGTAATCTGTGAGCCACGAGGACTCAGCAATCCCATTACCATGGGTATCAAGACTAGCAAAGCTGAATGGGTAGGAAAGGGGTAAGTGGTGAGGTTGCAACAGCGACTAAGCATGATATGGTGGCTAACATACGCAAATAAGAGCGAGAAGAGGAGCAACGGAACGGTCGTCAACTAGTAATGATCAAGAAGTGATCCTGAACTCCTACTTACGGTAAACATAACCCAAAAACCGTGTTCACTTCCCAGACTCCGCCGAGAAGAGACCATCACGGCTACACACGCGGTTGATGCGTTTTAGGTAAGTCAAGTGTCAAGTTCTCTACAACCGGACATTAACAAATTCCCATCTGCCACATAACCGCGGGCACGGCTTTCGAAAGATAATACCCTACAGGGGTGTCCCAACTTAGCCCATTATAAGCTCTCACGGTCAACGAAGGATATTCCTTCTCCCGGGAAGACCCGATCAGTCTCGGAATCCTGGTTTACAAGACATTTCGACAATGGTAAAGCAAGACCAGCAAAGCCGCCCGAATGTGCCGACAAATCCTCATAGGAGCTGCACATATCTCATTCTCAGGGCACACCGGATTGTCCAAACTTCCGGTAGGCCAGCCCAGAGTTACCCCTGGTGGCCACGGGCGGCTGACAGGTTGGACCAACACTCGAAGGAGGACTGGCCCAGGGGGGGTAAATAAAGATGACCCTCGGGCTCCGGAAACCCAAGGGAAAAAGGCTAGGTGAGGCAAATGTAAAACCAAGGTTGGGCCTTGCTGGAGGAGTTTTATTCAAAGCAAACTGTCAAGGGGTCCCCATAACAACCCAACCGCGTTAGGAAAGCAAAATCAAGGAACATAACACCGGTATGACGGAAACTAGGGCGGCAAGAGTGGAACAAAACACCAGGCATAAGGCCGAGCCTTGCACCCTTTACCAAGTATATAGATGCATTAATAATATAAGAGATATTGTGATATCCCAACAAAGTCCATGATATCCATGTTCCAACATGGAACAAACTTCATCTTCACCTGCAACTAGCAACGCTATAAGAGGGGCTAAGCAAAAAGCGGTAACATAGCCAAGCAACGGTTTGCTAGGAAGGGTGACAAAGGTTAGAGGCTGACATGGCAATTTGGGAGGCTTGAAGAGCAAGCGATAGGTACCGCAGCATAGCGATAGAACGAAGCAACTAGCATAGCAATGATAGTAATGAGATCCAAGGTTACAGTCATCTTGCCTGAAATCTCGCTAGGAAGATGAACGAATCCATGAAGAAGATGAAGCCACGAAGACGAACGAATCCTCACGATCGCAACGAAACAGGAACTATCGAGAAGAAGCACAACCGGAAAGAAGCAAACAACATAGCAAACACACCACACGAACAAGGCATGATGCTCAACCAAGTATGATGCATGAAAAGTCTACATGAAGCTACTCATGGCAAGAGATGATGCATACAAGAACAACACATCAAAGCAAGTTTAAATGAGGTCGGAAACAACCTATAACAATTCCGGTAAATCCCCATATGCAAATTACGAAACTGGTCCAGATCTGAATAAACCTTATGTTCAAGTTATTAAACAGCATGTTAATATGCACCAAGATGATCTACATGAAATTCTAGTCAAGTTACATATAAAGTTCGTTTAATTCGGAGCTACGGCCTAGAAGATATGAGCAAAACAAGTCAACGATGGCATTGATGCAAAATGCATTTAAACATCAAGCAAGCACCTCAAAACAAGGATGCAACAAGATAATATGAAACTACATGCAATTCTAAGCAAGTTTCATATAGAACACACTCAAAACGGAGCAACGCTGCAACACATACACTCCAAACAAGATATAGCAACAATCTGTCCAAAACAGCAACTAGGCATTTAGCACGCATCAAAACAATATGCTACAACATCCTATCATGAGTGCAAAAGGCACGAACATGATGTACAGGTAAAGCATTACAAAACATGAACACTGAGCTATCTCCAGAACTCACTAGAACATGCTCAAAGGACATGGCTATATTGCAAATAATAACAGATTCACAGACTTGGCAGAAATCACTGGACATGGCAGAAATAACATCAGGTTGCAAAGTTTGGAACTATAAAACAACATCCTACAGGAACATATCATAGCAAACAAAGGCATGGAATGAATAAACTAATTGCATAGAACAAAAGTCCCTTAATGATAATGAGCCAAAAAGGTACAGAAGATATCATGGCACCCATGTAAATATAGCAAGTGATATGACAGATTCAGACTTAGTGAAAATAACAGTGCATGGCAGAAACAACGATAAGTGGGCATGTTGGTGAGCTTGTAAAACTCAGTAACCAGCATTTCATGGCATGTGAAGTCAACCAACAGCAAGAAGGCATAAATATGAAGCTAAGAATGGCAATAGCATAGTCATAGGGTGCATGGATCACTAGCAAAACACATGGGAAAACTGAACTTCATGGTAACAGGCTGACAGCAACATTATTTAGCAATTTGAGAGCAAGTTTCCAACAAGCTACAGCAGGCTATAAATGCAACCAAGGGCATAGATAGATACATAATAACATGTATAACAAAACACCCTTAGTGAATATCTCCAGATTATGCATAGAACTCATGGTGACAGCAGGTTTACATGGCATCACAATGTTACAACTACAGACTTAGCAGAAATGACCAAGTCACAGAAATTAGCAACATCACAAAGGCTAGTTTGCATGCTTGTGCTAGTCACCACATAGATCACAAAAATACAATACAAGCACCTCTGTAAAGGTGGCATGATGTAGTTCAAAACTCATGTAGAGATCATACTCATAGGATGCACACGCAAAATGCAATGAAAAAGACAAATCACCAAGTTCTGATAACAGACAGCAGTTAACATCATATAGCACTCTTGCAACGATGATTTGGGCACCAAGATGAACTCAAACAAGCATAGCACAATGGAACAAAATTAATAGCATCTCATTATGAACATTTTTATATATCATACACGCAAAATGGAGCAACATGCAGGTAGATATGGCATGATGAACATAGGCACATAATGATGGAATTTCGGGACTTAGTGATGAAAACAACCTCGGGTGAACAGTGGTCAACGGAGTGGATCGGGCCGGATCGTGTCGGGGCAGGCGCGGGTCCGGGCGGCGAGGTCGCCAGCGGGAGCGGGACGGGGCGGATCCGGCGGCTCCTTGCCGGATCTAGTTGGAGGCGGGGCCGGCGACGCGGGATGGCTGCAGGGCGGAGCTCGGGGCGGCTCGGTGAGCTCCTGCGCGGGGAGAGAGAGGGAGAGGCAGGGGAAGGAGAGAGGGAGAGGAAGAGGGCGACGGGGACGCGACGTGGGGCGGAGGCGGCGGACTCCGGGCGAGGCGGCGACCGGAGCGAAGGGGCGCACGGCGGCGGGGGAGCTGGAGCGACGGCGAACGGGCTCCGCGGCGGAGGAGCG
>NC_057805.1:116282354-116357354 GCF_018294505.1 Triticum aestivum
CCTGCGCGGGCCCACGACGGGCTTCGCGGGCCGGCGGCTGCGGGGGGAGGCCAGGGCGCGACGTGGCCGGCGGGGATTGGCGCGGGAGGCGGTGGGGATGACGTGGCGCCATAGGATTGGCCGGGCGACATGGCCGACGGACACGTCCGGCGCGGGTGGACAAGTCCGGCTGCGGGAGGAGGAAGAAGCTAGGGTTAGGGTAGGATTTGATCCGAAAATTCGGGGGAGGGGGTGTTTAAATAGGCAGAGGGAGCTAGGAGAGTCCAAATGAGGTGTGGTTTTTGCCCACACGATCGTGATCGAACGACCGAGAGCATGGAGGGGGTTTGGATGGGATATTGGGCTGTGGTGGAGGGGTGCTGGGCTGCAAAGAGAGAGGGGTTTCGGGCTACGCGGTTAACCGTTGGGGCATCAAATGACCTCCAAATGCAACGAAATTTGACGGGCGGTCTACTGGTGCTATACCAAGGCCACTCAACAAATCTCGGCCCATTCCGAGAACGTTTTTCTCCCGCTCATGAAACAAGGTCTGATAGGGGCGATGGGCGCGTGCGAGTGTGTCGGATCGCGAAGCGGACAACGGGGAAAAAGGCCGGATGCAAGTTTTGAAAAACATGCAGATGAAATGCAGATGATGACATGGCAAAATGCAACAAGCAAGCAAATGACATGGCAACAACGATGAATAACTGGAAGACACCTGGCACATCGGATCCGGGGCGTTACAGTTTCTTGCCAAACCATAGTTCATACGGTGTCGTCTCAACAGATTTAGATGGTGCCCTCTTTAACGTGAATGCAGCTGTCTCTAATGCATAACCCCAAAACGATAGTGGTAAATTGGTAAGAGGCATCATAGATCACACCATATCTAATAAAGTACGGTTACGACGTTCGGACACACCATTACGCTGTGGTGTTCCAGGTGGCGTGAGTTGTGAAACTATTCCACATTGTTTTAAATGAAGGCCAAACTCGTAACTCAAATATTCGCCTCCGCGATCAGATCGTAGAAACTTTATTTTCTTGTTACAATGATTCTCCACTTCACTCTGAAATTCTTTGAACTTTTTTAAATATTTCAGACTTGTGTTTCATTAAGTAGATATACCCATATCTTCTCAAATCATCTGTGAAGGTTAGAAAATAATGATACCCGCCGCGAGCCTCAACACTCATCGGACCGCGTACATCGATATGTATTATTTTCAATAAGTCAGTGGCTCGCTCCATTGTTCCGGAGAATGGAGTCTTAGTCATCTTGCCCATGAGGCATGGTTTGCAAGCATCAAATGATTCATAATCAAGTGATTCCAAAAGTCCATCCGCATGGAGTTTCTTCATGCGCTTTACACCAATATGACCTAAACGGTAGTGCCACAAGTATGTTGCACTATCATTATCAACTTTGCATCTTTTGGCATCAATATTATGAATATGTGTATCACTACGATCGAGATTCAATAATCCATTTATATTAAGTGTATGACCATAGAAGGTTTTATTCATGTAAACAGAACAACAATTATTCTTTGACTTAAATGAATAACCATATTGCAATAAACATGATCCAATCATATTCATGCTCAACGCAAACACCAAATAACATTTATTTTAGGTTCAACACTAATCTCAAAGGTAAAAGGAGTGTGTGATGGTGATCTTATCAACCTTGGAATCATTTCCAACACACATCGTCAACTTGCCCTTAACTAGTCTCTATTCATTTTGCAACTCCTGTTTCGATTTACTAATCTTAGCAACTGAACCGGTATCAAATACCCTGGGTTTACTATGAACACTAGTAAAGTACACATCAATAACATGTATATCAAATATACTTTTGTTCACATTGCCATCCTTCTTATCCGCCAAATATTTGGGGTAGTTCCGCTTCCAGTGACCATTACCTTTGCAGTAGAAGCACTCAGTTTCAGGCTTAGGTCTAGCTTTGGGCTTCTTCACGGGAGTGGCAACTTTCTTGCCATTCTTCTTGAAGTTCCCTTTCTTTCCCTTTCCATTTTACTGAAACTAGTGGTCTTTTCAACCATCAACACTTGATGCTTTTTCTTGATTTCTACCTTCGCCGATTTCAGCATCGCAAGAGCTTGGGAATCGTTTCTGTTATCCCTTGCATATTATAGTTCATCACGAAGTTCCAGTAACTTGGTGATAGTGACTAGAGAACTCTGTCAATCACTATCTTATCTGGAAGATTAACTCCCACTTGATTCAAGTGATTGTAGTACTCAGACATTCTGAGCACATGCTCACTAGCTGAGTTATTCTCCTCCATCTTGTAGGCAAAGTACTTGTTAGAGGTCTCATACCTCTTAACACAGGCATGAGTCTGAAATACCAATTTCAGCTCTTGGAACATCTCATATGCTCTGTGGCGTTCAAAATGTTTTTGAAGTCCTGGTTCTAAGCCATAAAGTATGGCGCACTAAACTATCAAGTAGTCATCATACCGAGCTTGTCAAACATTCATAACATGTGCATTAGCTCCTGCAACAAGTCTGTCACCTAGCGATGCATCAAGGACATAATTCTTTTGTGCGGTAATGAGGATAATCCTCAGATCACGGACCCAGTCCGCATCATTGCTACTATCATCTTTCAAGTTGGTTTTCTCTAGGAACATATCAAAAATGAAATAGGGGAGCTAGACGCGAGCTATTGATCTACAACATAGATATGCAAATACTATCAGGACTATGTTCATGATAAATTAAGTTCAATTAATCATATTACTTAAGAACTCCCACTTAGATAGACATCCCTTGAGCCATCTAAATGATTACGTGATCCAAATCAACTAAACCATGTCCGATCATCATGTGAGATGGAGTAGTCTTCAATGGTGAACATCTCTATGTTGATCATATCTACTATATGATTCACGTTTGACCTTTCGGTCTCAAGTGTTCCGAGGCCATGTCTGTAGATGCTAGGCTCGTCAAGTTTAACCCGAGTATTCCGCACGTGCAAAACTGTCTTGCATCAGTTGTATGTGAACGTAGAGCTTATCACACCCAATCATCACGTGGTGTCTCAGCATGATGAACTATCGCAACGGTGCATACTCAGGGAGAACACTTATACCTTGAAATTTTAGTGAGGGATCATCTTGTAATGCTACCGCCGTACTAAAAAAAATATGCATAAAAGATAAACATCACATGCAATCAAAATATGTGACATGATATGGCCATCATCATCTTGTTCCTTTGATCTCCATCTCCAAAGCACCGTCATGATTTCCGTCGTCACCGGCTTGACACCTTGATCTCCATCGTAGCGTCATTGTCGTCTCACCAATATTGCTTCTACAACTATCGCTAACACATAGTGATAAAGTAAAGCAATTACATGGCGATTGCATTTCATACAATAAAGCGACAACCATAAGGCTCCTGCCAGTTGCCGATGACTTCTACAAAACATGATCATATCATACAATAACGTATATCACATCATGTCTTGACCATATCACATCACAACATGCCCTACAAAAACAAGTTAGACGTCCTCTACTTTGTTGTTGCAAGTTTTATGTGGCTGCTTCGGGCTTCTAGTAAGAACCGTTCTTACCTACGCATCAAAACCACAACGATGTTTCGTCAAGTTTTTTGTTTTAACCTTCAACAAGGACCGGCCGTAGTCAAATTTGATTCAACTAAAGTTGGAGAAACAGACACCGGCAGCCAGCTTTATGCAAAACTAGTTGCATGTCTGTTGGTGGAACCGGTCTCATGAACGTGGTCATGTAAGGTTGGTCCGGGCCGCTTCATCCAACAATACCATCGAATCAAAATAAGACGTTGGTGGTAAGTAGTATGACTATCACCGCCCACAACTCTTTCTGTTCTACTTGTGCATATCATCTATGCATAGACCTGGCTCTGATACCACTATTGGGGAACGTAGCATGCAATTTCAAAAGAATTTCCTACGATCATGCACGATCTATCTAGGAGATGCATAGCAACGAGAGGGGGAGAGTGTGTCCACATACCCTCATAGACTGAAAGCGGAAGCGTTTGTTAACGCGGTTGATGTAGTAGAACTTCTTCTTGTTCCGACCGATCAAGCAACGAACGTACGGCACCTCCGAGTTCTGCACACGTTCCGCTCGATGACGTCCCTCGAACTCTTGATCCAGCAAAGTGTCAAGCGAGAGTTCCGTCAGCACGACGGCGTGGTGACGGTGATGGTGAAGTAATCTGCGCAGGGCTTCGCCTAAGCACTACGTGAATATGACTGGAGGCGTAAACTGTGGATGGGGGCGCCGCACACGGCTAACAATTGTTGGTGTGTGTTCTAGGCGCCCCCTCCCCATGTATATATAGGTGGGAGAGGGAGGGGAGCAGCCTTGGGGCGCCCCAAGTAGGAGGAATCCTACTTGGGGGCCTCCTCCAATTCAGCCTCCCCCTTTCCTTATCTCCGGAGGGGGAAAGGAAAGAGGGGAGAGGGGAAAGGAAGGGGGAATCCTATTCCCTCTATTTCATTTCCTCCTCCCCTTTTCCTTTCTCCACTTAGACCGGCCCATATGGGGCGCACCAGCCCACTAGGGGCTGGTATGTCCCTCCCTTGGCCCAATAAGGCCCATATCTTTGCCCGGGGGTGCCCGGAACCCCTTCCGGTGACCCGATACGTACCCAGTACCCCCGGAACACTTCCGGTGTCCGAATACTATCGTCCTATATATGAATCTTTACCTCTCGACCATTTCGAGACTCCTCATCATGTCCGTGATCCCATCCGGGACTCCGAACAACATTCGGTCACCAAATCACATAACTCGTATAATACAAAATCGTCATCGAACGTTAAGCGTGCGGACCCTACGGGTTCAAGAACTATGTAGACATGACCGAGACACCTCTCCGGGCAATAACCAACAGCCGAACCTGGATGCTCATATTGGTCATATTCTACGAAGATCTTTATCGTTCGTACTGTAATGACAACATACGTTATTCCCTTTGTCATCGGTATGTTACTTGCCCGAGATTCGATCGTCGGTATCTTGATACCTAGTTCAATATCGCTATCAGCAAGTCTCTTTACTCGTTCCATAATGCATCATCCCACAACTAACTCATTAGTCACATTGCTTGCAAGGCTTATTATGATGTGCATTACCGAGAGGGCCTAGAGATACCTCTCCGATACACGGAGTGACAAATCCTAATCTCGATCTATGCCAACCCAACAAACACCTTCGAAGATACCTGTAGAGTATCTTTATAATCACCCATTTATGTTGTGATGTTTGATAGCACACAAGGCATTCCTCCGGTATCCGGGAGTTTCATAATCTCATAGCCAAAGGAATATGTATATGGCATGAAGAAAGCTATAGCAATAAAATTGAACGATCATTATGCTAAGCTAATGGATGGGTCTTGTCCATCACATCATTCTCCTAATGATGTGATCCCGTTCATCAAATGACAACACATGTCTATGGTTAGGAAACTTAACCATCTTTGATTAACGAGCTAGTCTAGTAGAGGCTTACTAGGGACACGGTGTTTTGTCTATGTATCCACACATGTATCAAGTTTCCGGTCAATACAATTCTAGCATGAATAATAAACATTTATGAAGATATAAGGAAATATAAAATAACAACTTTATTATTGCCTCTAGGGCATATTTCCTTCACCTACTTGGGGCGCCCCCTTGGCTGCCTCTCCTGCCCCCCAACCTATATATATGAGGGGGGCATCGCTAGAACACACACCAATGAATTTTAGCCGTGTGTGGCGCCCCCCCTCCACAGTTTACCCCTCCGATCATACCTTCATAGTGCTTAGGTAAAGCCCTGCGTAGATCACTTCACCATCACCGTCACCACGCCATCGTGCGGACGAAACTCTCCCTCGACACTTTGCTGGATCAAGAGTTCGAGGGACGTCATCGAGCTGAACATGTGCAGAACTCGGAGGTGCCATACATTCGGTGCTTGATCGGTCGGAACGAGGAGAAGTTCGCCTACATCAACCGTGTTGTCAAACGCTTCCGCCTTCGATCTATAAGGGTACGTGGACAAACTCTCCCCCTCTCGTTGCTATGCATCTCCTAGATAGATCTTGAAAATTTTAAAATTGCATGCTACGTTCCCCAACAGTGGTATCCGAGCCAAGTCTATGCGTAGATGATATGAACGAGTAGAACACAAAGAGTTGTGGGCGGTGATCGTCATACTGCTTACCACCGATGTCTTATTTTGATTTGGCGGTATTGTTGGTTGAAGCAGCCTGGACCAACCTTACATGACCACGTTCATGAGACCGGTTCCACCGATAGACATGCAACTAGTTTTGCATAAAGGTGGCTGTCTGGTGTTTGTTTCTCCAACTTTAGTTGAATCAAATGTGACTGCGGCCGATCCTTGTTGAAGGTTAAAACAACAAACTTGATAAATCACCATTGTGTTTTTGATGCGTCGGTAAGAATGGTTCTTGCTAGAAGCCCGTAGCAGCCATGTAAAACTTGCAACAACAAAGTAGAGGACGTCTAACTTGTTTTTGCAGGGCATTTTGTGATGTGATATGGTCAATACATGATGTGATATAAGTTATTTTATGATATGATCATGTTTTGTAAAAGTTATCGGCAACTGGGAGGAGCCTTATGGTTGTCGCTTTATTGTATGAAATGCAAACGCCATGTAATTGCTTTACTTTATCACTATGCGTTAGTGATAGTTGTAGAAGCAATGGTTGGCGAGACGACCATGACGCTACGATGGAGATCAAGGTGTCAAGCCAGACGATGGAGATCATGACGGTGCTTTGGAGATGGATATCAAAAGAACAAGATGATGATGGCCATATCATGTCACATATTTTGATTGCATGTGATGTTTATCTTTTATGCATCTTATTTTGCTTAGTACGGTGGTAGCATTATAAGATGATCCCTTAACTAAATTTGAAGGTATAAGTGTTCTCCCTGAGTATGCACCATTGCAAAAGTTCTTCGTGCTGAGACACCACGTGATGATCGGGTGTGTTAGGCTCTACGTTCACATACAGCGGGTGCAAGACAGTTTTGCACATGTGGAATACTCGGGTTAAACTTGACGAGCCTAGCATGTACACAGATGGCCTCGAAACACTTGAGACCAAAAGGTCGAACGTGAATCATATAGTAGATATGATCAACATAGAGATGTTCACCATTGATGACTACTCCATCTCACGTGATGATCGGACATGGTTTAGTTGATTTGGATCATGTATCATTTAGATGACTTGAGGGATGTCTATCTAAGTGGGAGTTCTTAAGTAATATGATTAATTGAACTTAATTTATCATGAATTTAGTCCTGATAGTATTTGCATATCTATGTTGTAGATCAATAGCTTGCGATATAGCTTCCCGTTTGTTTTTGATATGTCCCTAGAGAAAAATAAGTTGAAAGATGATAGTAGCAATGATGCGGACTGGGTGCGTGATCTGAGGATTATCCACACTGCTGCACAGCATAATTATGTCCTTGATGCACCGCTAGGTGACGGACCTATTGCAGGAGTAGATGCAAAGTTTGGAAAGCTCAGTATGATGACTACTTGATAGTTTAGTGCGCCATGCTTTATGGCTTAGAACCAGGACTTCAAAAACGTTTTGAACGCCACAGAGCATATAAGATGTTCCAAGAGCTGAAATTGGTATTTCAGACTCATGCCCGAGTCGAGAGGTATGAGACCTGTGACAAGTACTTTGCCTACAAGATGGAGGAGAATATCTCTACCAGTGAGCATGTGCTCAGAATGTCTGAGTACTACAATCGCTTGAATCAAGTGGGAGTTAATCTTCAAGATAAGATAGTGATTGACAGAGTTCTCTAGTCACTATCACCAAGTTACTGGAACTTCGTGATGAACTATACTATGCAAGGGATGACGAAAATGATTCCCGAGCTCTTCGTGATGCTAAAATCGGCGAAGGTAGAGATCACGAAAGAGAATCAAGTGTTGATGGTTAACAAGACCACTAGTTTCAATAAAAAGGGCGAAGAAAAAGAAAGGGAACTTCAAGAAAGAATGGCAAGCAAGTTGCCACTCCCGTGAAGAAACCCAAAACTAGACCTAAGCCTAAAACTGAGTGCTTCTACTGCAAAGGGAATGGTCACTGGAAGCGCAACTACCCCAAATACTTGGCGGATAAGAAGGATGGCAACATGAACAAAGGTATATTTGATATAAATTTTATTGATGTGTACTTTACTAGTGTTCATAGTAACCCCAGGGTATTTGATACCGGTTCAGTTGCTAAGATTAGTAACTCGAAACAGGAATTGCAAAATGAACAGAGACTAGTTAAGGGCGAGGTGACGATGTGTGTTGGAAGTGATTCCAAGGTTGATACACTCCCTCTACCTTCGAGATTAGTGTTGGGCCAAAATAAATGTTATTTGGTGTTTGCATTGAGCATGACTATGATTGGATCATGTTTATTGCGATACGGTTATTCATTTAAGTTGGAGAATAATTTGTGTTCTGTTTACATGAATAAAACCTTCTATGGTCGTACACCTAATGTAAATGGTTTATTGAATCTCGATCATAGTGATACACATATTCATAATATTGATGCCAAAAGATGCAAAGTTGATAATGATAGTGCAACATATTTGTGGCACTACCGTTTAGGTCATATTGGTGTAAAGCGCATGAAGAAACTCCATACGGATGGATTTTTGGAATCACTTGATTATGAATCATTTGATACTTGCAAACCATGCCTCATGGGAAAGATGACTAAAACTCTGTTCTCCGGAACAATGGAGCGAGCCACTGACTTATTGGAATTAATACATACCAATGTTTGATACGTCCATTTTGCGTCATGCTTTTATATCGATATTTATTGCATTATGGGCTGTTATTACACATTATGTCACAATACTTATGCATATTCTCTCTTATTTTACAAGGGTTACATGAAGAGGGAGAATGTCGGCAGCTGGAATTCTGGGCTGGAAAAGGAGCAAATATTAGAGACCTATTCTGCATAGCTCCAAAAGTCCTGAAACTTCACGGAAGTCATTTTTGGAATTTATAAAACATACTGAGCGAAGAAAATACCAGAGGGGGCCCACACCCTGGCCACGAGGGTGGGGCGCGCCTTACCCCCTGGGCATGCCCCCCTGCCTCGTGGGCCCCCTGGCAGGCCTCCGGTGCCCATCTTCTGCTATATGAAGTCTTTCGTCTGAGAAAAAAATCATAAGCAACCTTGCGGGACGAAACACCGCCGCCACGAGGCGGAACCTTGGCAGAACCAATCTAGGGCTCCGGTAGAGCTGTTCTGCCGGGGAAACTTCCCTCCGGGAGGGGGAAATCATCACCATCGTCATCACCAACGATCCTCTCATTGGGAGGGGGTCAATCTTCATCAACATCTTCACCAGCACCATCTCCTCTCAAACCCTAGTTCATCTCTTGTATCCAATCTTTGTCCCAAAGCCTCAGATTGGTACCTGTGGGTTGCTAGTAGTGTTGATTACTCCTTGTAGTTGATGCTAGTTGGTTTATTTGGTGGAAGATTATATGTTCAGAGCCATTATGCATATTAATATCCCTCTGATTATGAACATGAATATGATTTGTGGGTAGTTACATTTGTTCTTGAGGACATGGGAGAAGTCTTTCTATTAGTAGTCATGTGAATTTGGTATTCGTTCGATATTATGATGAGATGTATGTTGTCTTTCCTCTAGTGGTGTTATGTGAACGCGACTACATGACACTTCACCATTGTTTGGGCCTAGAGGAAGGCATTGGGAAGTAATAAGTAGATGGTGGGTTGCTAGAGTGACAGAAGCTTAAACCCTAGTTTATGCGTTGCTTCGTAAGGGGCTGATTTGGATCCATATGTTTCATGCTATGGTTAGGTTTACCTTAATACTTCTTTTGTAGTTGCGGATGCTTGCAATAGGGGTTAATCATAAGTGGGATGCTTGTCCAAGAAAGAACAGCACCCAAGCACCGGTCCACCCACATATCAAATTATCAAAGTACCGAACGCGAATCATATGAGTGTGATGAAAACTAGCTTGACGATAATTCCCATGTGTCCTCGGGGGCATTTTCCTTCATATAAGAAATTGTACAGGCTTGTCCTTTGCTACAAAAAGGATTGGGCCACCTTGCTGCACCTTATTTAATTTTGTTACTTGTTACCCGTTACGAATTACCTTATCACAAAACTATCTGTTACCGATAATTTCAGTGCTTGCAGAGAATACCTTACTGAAAACTGCCTATCATTTCCTTCTGCTCCTCGTTGGGTTTGACACTCTTACTTATAGAAAGGACTACGATAGATCCCCTACACTTGTGGGTCATCAAGACTCTTTTCTGGCGCCGTTGCCGGGGAGTGAAGCGCCTTTGGTAGGTGGAATTTGGTAAGGAAGAATTTATATTGTGTGCTGAAATTTACTGTCACTTGTTACTATGGAAAGTAACCCTTTGAGGGGCTTGTTCGGGGTATCTTCACCCCGACCAGTAGAGCAAATAGTTGATCCTCAACCTACTGAACCTACTGAAAATGTTTACTTTGAAATTCCTTCGGGTATGATAGAGAAACCGCTAGCTAATCCTTTTGCAGGAGATGGAACATTGCATAACGATTTACACTTAATCTATGTGGATGAAGTTTGTGGATTATTTAAGCTTGCAGGTATGCCCGATGATGTTATCAAGAAGAAGGTCTTCCCTTTATCTTTGAAGGGAGAGGCATTGACATGGTATAGGCTATGTGATGATATGGGACCATGGGACTACAAGCGATTGAAATTGGAATTTCATCAGAAGTTTTATCCTATGCATCTTGTTCATCGTGATCGTAATTATATATATAATTTTTGGCCTCGCGAAGGAGAAAGCATCGCTCAAGCTTGGGGGAGGCTTAAGTCAATGTTATATTCATGACCCAATCATGAGCTCTCAAGAGAAATAATTATTCAAAAAATTTATGCTCGGCTTTCTGACAACAATCGCTCCATGCTCGATACTTCTTGTACCGGTTCCTTTATGATGAAGACTATTGAATTCAGATGGGATTTATTGGAGAGAATTAAATGCAACTCTGAAGATTGGGATCTCGACGAAGGTAAGGAGTCAGGTATAACACCTAAGTTTGATTGTGTTAAATCTTTTATGGATACCGATGCTTTCCGTAAGTTTAGTACTAAATATGGACTTGACTCTGAGATAGTAGATTCTTTATGTGAATCATTTGCTACTCATGTTGATCTCCCTAAGGAGAAGTGGTTTAAATATAGTCCTCCCATTGAAGTAAAAGTAGTTGCACCATTAAAGTTGAAGAAAAGACTATCACTTATAATGATCCTATTGTTCCTACTGCTTATGTTGAGAAACCACCTTTCCCTGTTAGAATAAAGGATCATGCTAAAGCTTCAACTGTAGTCAACAAAAGTAATATTAGGACACACAAACCCCCTAAGAAAGTTAAAGTTGAACCTAAAATTTCTATGGTTAAAGATCTATTGGCTGATAATATCGATGGGCATGTTATTTACTTCTGTAATGAGACTGCTAGAATTGCTAAACCTTGTGCTAAAGATAAACATAGACCTGTGGTAGGCATGCCTGTTATTTCTGTTAAAATAGGAGATCATTGTTATCATGGCTTGTGTGATATGGGTGCTAGTGCTAGTGCAATGCGTCATTCTTTATACGAAGAAATTATGCATGATATTGCACCTGCTGAGATAGAAGATATTGATGTTACCATTAAGCTTGCCAATAGAGATACTATTTCACCGATTGGGATTGTTAGAGATGTTGAAGTCTTGTGTGGGAAGGTTAAATATCCTGCTAATTTTCTTGTTCTTGGTTCCCCACAAGATAGCTTTTGTCCCATTATAGTTGGTAGACCCTTCTTGAACACTGTTAATGCTAGGATAGACTGCGAAAAGGATGTTGTTACTATCGGTTTGGGTGATATGTCTCATGAGTTTAATTTTGCTAAATTTAGTAGAAAACACCGTGATGAGGAATTGCCTAGTAAAGATGAAATTATTGGTCTTGCTTCTATTGTCGTGCCTCCTAATGATCCTTTAGAACAATATTTGCTCGACCATGAAAATGATATGTTCATGAATGAAAGAAGGGAAATAGATGAAGTATTCTTTAAACAAGGACCTATTCTGAAACACAACTTGCCTGTTGAAATTCTAGGGGATCCTCCTCCACCCAAGGGTGATCCCGTGTTTGAGCTTAAACCATTACCTGATACTCTTAAATATGCGTATCTTGATGAAAAGGAGATATATCCTGTTATTATTAGTGCTAACCTTTCAGAGAAGGAAGAAAAGAAATTATTGAAAACTCTGAAGAAGCATCGTGCTGCTATTGGATATACTCTTGATGATCTTAAGGGCATTAGTCCCACTCTATGTCAACACAAAATAAATTTGGAGAAAGACGCCAAACCAGTTATTGATCACCAACGACGGCTAAATCCTAAGATGAAAGAAGTGGTAAGAAAGGAAATATTAAAGCTCCTTGAGGCAGGTATAATTTATCCCGTTGTTGATAGTCGGTGGGTGAGTCATGTCCATTGTGTCCCTAAGAAGGGAGGTATTACTGTCGTTCCTAATGATAAAGATGAATTGATCCCGCAAAGAATTATTACAGGTTATAGGATGGTAATTGATTTCCGCAAATTAAATAAAGCTACTAAAAAAGATCACTACCCCTTGCCTTTTATTGATCAAATGCTAGAAATATTATCCAAACATACACATTTTTGCTTTCTAGATGGTTACTCTGGTTTCTCTCAAATACCTGTGTCAGCTCAGGATCAAGAAAAGACCACTTTTACTTGCCCTTTCGGTACTTTTGCTTATAGACGTATGCCTTTCGGTTTATGTAATGCACCTGCTACCTTTCAAAGATGCATGATGGCTATATTCTCTGACTTTTGTGAAAAGATTTGTGAGGGTTTCATGGATGATTTCTCCATTTATGGATCCTCTTTTGATGATTGCTTGAGCAACCTTGATCGAGTTTTGCAGAGATGTGAAGAAACTAATCTTGTCTTGAATTGGGAGAAATGCCACTTTATGGTTAATGAAGGCATTGTCTTGGGACATAAAATTTCTGAAAGAGGTATTGAAGTTGATAAAGCTAAAGTTGATGCTATTGAAAAGATGGCGTGTCCTAAGGACATCAAAGGTATAAGAAGTTTTCTTGGTCATGCCGGTTTTTATAGGAGGTTTATTAAGGACTTCTCAAAAATTTCTCGGCCTCTGACTAATCTATTACAAAAAGATATTCCTTTTATCTTTGACGATGATTGTGTAGAAGCATTTGAAATACTTAAGAAAGCTTTGATTTCTGCACCTATTGTTCAGCCACTTGATTGGAATTTACCTTTTGAAATTATGTGTGATGCTAGTGATTATGCTGTAGGTGCTGTTTTAGGGCAAAGAGTTGATAAGAAATTAAATGTTATTCAATATGCTAGTAAAACTCTAGACAATGCCCAGAGAAATTATGCTACTACTGAAAAAGAATTTTTAGCAGTTGTTTTTGCTTGTGATAAGTTCAGACCTTATATTGTTGATTCTAAAGTAACTATTCACACTGATCATGCTGCTATTAAATACCTTATGGATAATAAAAGATGCTAAACCTAGACTAATTAGATGGGTTCTCTTACTACAAGAATTTGATTTGCATATTATTGATAGAAAGGGAGCTGAGAACCCCGTTGCAGACAACTTGTCTAGGTTAGAGAATGTTCTTGATGACCCACTACCTATTGATGATAGCTTTCCTGATGAACAATTAGCTGTCATAAATGCTTCTCGTACTACTCCATGGTATGATGATTATGCTAATTACATTGTTGCTAAATTTATACCACCTAATTTCACATACCAGCAAAATAAAAAGTTTTTCTATGATTTGAGACATTACTTTTGGGATGACCCACATCTTTATAAAGAAGGAGTAGATGGTATTATTAGACGTTGTGTACCTGAGCATGAACAGGAACAGATCCTACGCAAGTGTCACTCTGAGTCTTATGGAGGGCACCACGCTGGAGATAGAACTGCACATAAGGTATTGCAATCCGGTTTTTATTGGCCTACTCTCTTCAAGGATGCCTGTAAGTTTTTCTTGTCTTGTGATGAATGTCAAAGAATTGGTAATATTAGTAGACGTCAAGAAATGCCTATGAATTATTCACTTGTTATTGAACCATTTGATGTTTGGGGCTTCGATTATATGGGGCCGTTTCCTTCCTCTAATGGGTATACACATATTTTAGTTGATGTTGATTATGTTACTAAGTGGGTAGAGGCTATTCCAACTAGTAGTGTTGATTATAACACCTCTATTAAGATGCTTAAAGAAGTTATTTTTCCGAGGTTTGGAGTCCCTAGATATTTAATGACTGATGGTGGTTCACATTTTATTCATGGTGCCTTTCGTAAAATGCTTGCTAAATATGATGTTAATCATAGAATTGCATCCCCTTATCACCCACAGTCTAGTAGTCAAGTAGAGTTGAGTAATAGAGAGCTCAAATTAATTTTGCAAAAGACTGTTAATAGATCTAGAAAGGATTGGTCCAAGAAACTTGATGATGCATTATGGGCCTATAGAACTGCATATAAAAATCCTATGGGTATGTCTCCGTATAAGATGGTTTATGGAAAAGCATGTCACTTACCTCTCGAAGTAGAACATAAGGCATATTGGGCTATTAAAGAGCTCAACTATGATTTCAAACTTGCCTGTGAAAAGAGGCTATTTGACATTAGCTCACTTGATGAATGGAGAACCCAAGCCTATGAAAATGCCAAACTGTTCAAGGAAAAGGTTAAAAGATGGCATGACAAAAGGATACAAAAGCATGAGTTTAATATAGGTGATTATGTATTGTTATACAACTCTCGTTTAAGATTTTTTGCAGGAAAACTTCTCTCTAAATGGGAAGGTCCTTACGTTATCGAGGAGGTCTATCGTTCCGGTGCCATAAAAATCAACAACTTCGAAGGCACAAATCCGAAGGTGGTGAATGGTCAAAGGATCAAACATTATATCTCAGGTAATCCTATAAACGTTGAAACCAATATTGTTGAAACCGTAACCCCGGAGGAATACATAAGAGACACTTTCCAGCACGCTTCAGACTCCGAAAAGGAATAGGTACGTGGTACGGTAAGTAAACCAACTCCAAAACAGTTCTAATGGCAATTTTCCCCGTTTTGGAATATTTAAGAAAATAGGAAAATAAGAAGTAGTCCGGGAAGGACACGAGGCTTCCACGCGGGTGGGAGGCGCACCCTACCCCCCTGGGCGCGCCCCCTGCCTTGTGGGCACCTCGTGCGCTCTCCGGACTCTGTTTTCTTGCACGATACTTCTTTTGGTCAGTAAAAATCATTATATAATCTCCCGAAGGTTTTGACCACCGTACCACGCAAATATCCTCTGTTTTTGCTTCGAGCTGTTTTCTGCCGCAGATTTGGAGCAAGATGTCATCTCAGGATTCCGACGGGTAGAGCTATGTCTCACACCTCATTGCTGACCCAAAGACATATGGGGATCTATCTCCTTGTGGTCGAACTACGGATGAGGAGGAGGATGCTCATTTGATGAGGATCAACGATTCAAGTTCAGAGGAGGAGGATGTCCCTCTACCTCAACCTGGGGATATGCACGTGAAGTTCAAGAAGTCTAGTCTCCCTAAGAGGGCTAAACTATCTAACAATCGATCTATTCCTTCCCGTTTTCGGCAGAAAAGCAAAGGAGATTCATGTGACAAGATCTTGAAGCTGGAGTTAGAGGTCGATGATTTAAAGGAGGAAATTGCTCTCCTCAATTACAACATGAAGAAGCTGAAAGCACAATTTACATCATCAACAACTCCATCATCGCCACCTCCGAAGAAGGAGATATAAGCACATGGGTATGGGCACTCCCCTTGGCAACTGCCAAGCTTGGGGGAGGTGCCTCGGTATTGTATCACCATCACACTTCTATCTTTACTGTTTTTTACTTCGATCCTTTTAGTAATATCTTGATCTAGTAGAATAAAGTTTTAGTATGATTTAGTTTTGAGTTTTGCCTTATGATCCCTCTATGTAATCGAGTCCGTGAGCTATATATAATAAAGATTAGTGTTGAGTCAAGGGCTTGATTATCTTACTATGATCTTGAGGGAATAAAAGAAAAAGAAAGAATAAAAAGAAATAAAGAGATCATATTGATCTTATGGAGAGTAATGACTTCACATATAAAGAGTATGATGAATAAAATTTGTTGAGAGTTGACAAACATAGTTTTGGTCATCGCTGCAATTAATAGGAAGTAATAAAGAAAGAGAGGTTTTCACATATAAATATACTATCTTGGACATCTTTCATGATTGTGAGCACTCATTAAAATATGACATGCTAAAGAGTTGATGTTGGACAAGGAAGACAACGTAATGGGTTATGTTTTCTTATATCCGAAATAAAGTATATTGTCATGGATCATCCAACATGTTGAGCTTGCCTTTCTCTCTCATGCTAGCCAAATTCTTTGCACCAAGTAGAGATACTACTTGTGCTTCCGAATACCCTTAAAACCAGTTTTGCCATGAGTGTCCACCATATCTACATATGGATTGAGTAAGATCCTTCAAGTAAGTTGTCATCGATGCAAGCAATAAAAATTGCTCTCTAAATATGTATGATTTATTAGTGTGGAGAAAATAAGCTTTATACGATCTTGTGATGTGGAAGAAATAAAAGCGACGGACTGCATAATAAAGGTCCATATCACAAGTGGCAATATAAAGTGACGTTCTTTTGCATTAAGATTTCGTGCATCCAACCAAAAGCGCATGACAACCTTTGCTTCCCTCTGCGAAGGGCCTATCTTTTACTTTTCTCTTTTACCCTTATGCAAGAGTCATGGTGATCTTCACCTTCCCTTTTTACATTTTATCCTTTGGCAAGCACATTGTGTTGGAAAGATCCTGATATATATATCCAATTGGATGTAAGTTAGCATGAACTATTATTGTTGACATTACCCTTGAGGTAAAAGGTTGGGAGGCAACACTATAAGCCCCTATCTTTCTCTGTGTCCGATTAAAACACCATACCCATAAGTATTGCGTGAGTGTTAGCAATTGTGAAAGACTAAATGATAGTTGAGTATGTGGACTTGCTGAAAAGCTCTTATATTGACTCTTTCCAATATTATGATAAATTGCAATTGCCTCAATGACTGAGATTATAGTTTGTTAGTTTTCAATGAAGTTTCTGATTCATACTTTACATTGTGAATAGATTGTTACTTTATCATAAGAAATAGTATGACAATATCCATATATGTTGTTGTTATAAGAATGATCATGATGCCCTCATGTCTGTATTTTATTTTATCGACGCCTCTATCTCTAAACATGTCGACATATTTGTAAGTGCATCTAGTGCCCCTTAATGATTTTGGTGTATTGAAGACTTATAGGTTAAGGGACTAATGTGTTTATGAGTGTACACAGGTCTATAAGTCTATGAGGAGTTTGATATTTACAGAGAAAGTCGACCCCTAAAAATGAAGTTCTTCGACTGAAGACTTTGGATTTCTGAAGACTTTCTGAAGACTTTCTGAAGACTTTGAAAGTGAAGAAATTGGTGTGACCTTGAAGGCTTGGTATTCATCTGAGGAACATGAAGCATGAAGAATTTTGTTTTCGTAGTTTCATTTTCTCTTTCTTGAGTCATAGGAAACACCGTACTGTTAAAGGGGGTCGAGGAAATACTAAGGAAAAATTTCCGTGTGATGCTCAACTCAAAATCCTACACCTACCAATCCCTTCGAGTGAAGCCATTGGAAATCTCATACAGTTCAGTCATATTCTTCAGTGACAGAGACGAAGTTCTTCTGGTCTCTGAGGAATTTGTTCTGACTGAGGAGTTAGGAATTCGCCAGTGCGGATTGCCTACACAGTGAGGAACATGATAGCCCTGAGGAATTTGATACTCAAATTTCCGACCGTTGTTGTGCTATGCGCCAGCTGTCCCAAAACATCTACCCACCTAACGGTCATATCATTGAAGGGCATTTATGTCTTATCATGACGGGCTGCTCCCTAGGCTATAAATAGCCGCCCCCTACAACCACTAGCTGGTTGGCTGCTCCGAGAGAAACTGACACTTGTCAATTGAGAGCATCCCATGCTCCGAGGACTTTGAGCGAAAATCATCAAGTGAGGAAAACCCAAACCCAAACACCTACAAACCCAAAGTGATTGAGCATCACTGAAGAGATTGATCCTGCGTGGATCCGACGCTTGTTACCTTTGAAGATTGTGCTTCTTCCAGATGGTTAGGCGTCATGGTCTAGAGCATCCAAGAGGAAATTGTGGATCGCCGAGTGACTGAGTTTGTGAAGGTTTGGAAGTCACCTGAAGACTTACCACGAGTGATTGGACGAGGTCTGTGTGACCTTAGTTCAAGGAGAATACGGTGAGGACTGTGTGTCCGGGACGGTGTGTCCTCAGGTTTAAATACCTAGCCGCTCCAACCAGACGTACAACTGAGACAGCAGTTGGAACTGGTCTACCAAATCATTATCTTCACCAAGCCTACTGGTTCTATTTCCTCAACTCTTTCATTTCCTCATTACTGTGTTGTGCACTTGTTCATATCTGTGTTTGAAGACTTTGACTGAAGACTTTCTCAATTTCCTCAGTTCAATTTCTTAAGTCTGTTCGTCTTCATCCTGTGTTATCCTGTGTTTACGCTTTCTGTACTCTGTGCTTGTCTTCATTTCATCATGATGACTATGCTTGTGTTCTGATATGCATACTTTTGAGTACTTATTCTACTGCAAGCAGTTCTTCGCTAAGGAATTTCCTCACTAGCAAATTCCTCAGTGAAGAATTCATAAAAATTGCCTATTCACCCCCCCCCCCTCTAGTCGATATAACGCACTTTCAATTGGTATCAGAGTAAGGTACTCCCTTGTTCTGTGTGATTTTGGTTTAACCGCCTGGAGTTTTAGTTATGTCGACCGCAGGTATGATCCAGGTCTCTGCTGGGTGTCCTACCTTCGATGGGACGGACTACCCCTACTGGAAGAATAAGATGCGAATGCATCTTGAGGCAATTGATAACGATCTCTGGTATGTGGTGGAAAATGGTGTTCCCTCTGTCTCACCCTCACTGAACTCTACCGGTGTGAAGAGATTCAATCAACTCGATTCTCAAGCGAAGAATATCATATGTGGTCATCTGAGCAAAGGACAGTATGGAAGAGTGAGTGCTTTGGAAACTGCTAAGCTTATCTGGGATTGGCTGTCCAAAGTAAATGAAGGAGTCTCAACTCAGCGTGACTCTCGAGTTGATGTTCTTCGCAATCTCTTTAACCGCTTCAAAAGACTCGACAATGAAAATGTTCAACAAACCTTCGATCGCCTCACTGACATCTCAAATGAGCTTCAAGCACTTGGTGCCACTGACATCACCGACCATGAGGTGGTGAAGAAATTGTTGAGGTCGCTTGATTCCTCATTTGATACTCTGGCACTGATGATACAAGAACGTGCTGATTACAAGTCACTTGATCCCGCTGATATCCTCGAAAGGCTAAACACTCATGAGTTCTAGCTTGCTGAAAAGACAGATCTATAAGGTTCGAGCTATGGCAAATCACGTGCACTGAAGGCCAAGGCAGCTTCTGAGTCTAAGGATGAAGACTCTGACAGCAGCCTTGGTGACCCTGAAGAACTGAGCCATGATCTAGCACTGCTCGTGAAGAAATTCCAGAAGTTCTCAAGACGTGGTTGCTTTGGAAGACCCTCAAGGAGCAATGATTCCTCATCCAGTGACTACAAGAAGAGGCTTTGTCACAAATGCAAGAAACCAGGACACTACATTCAAGATTGTCCTCAGTGGGAAAAGGAATCAAAGAAGAAGAAATACAAGGATTACAGTTCTGATGATGCGAAGAAAAAGAAGAAATCCTCAAAATCTTCATCATCAAAATCCTCAAAGTCTTCATCTCACAAGAAGAGCAGCTCCAAGAAGGCTCGGGCATTCATTGGCAAGGAAATGGACTCTGAGGCTGAATCTGAAGAAAATGAGGAAGAGGAGGCATCTGAGGATTCCGAATCCGGTGTGGCGAGCCTAGCCCTCTCTACTGCATTCGTCAGCAAGTCTATTTTCAACACTGAAGAAAATGACCTCACCAACAAGGCTGATGAAGGCAATGATGACTACGCTCCCACCTATTGCTTCATGGCAAAGGGTGCCAAGGTACTCAAATATACCTCCTCTGAATCAAGTGAGAATGAATCTGATGAGAACCTTAAGCCCAGCTATTCTAAACTTGCTAAGATTGTTGTGAAACAACAAAGGGCTTTTGAAAAGGTTCAAAACATGCTAGACAAAAGTGATGATATGTTGGGTGAAGAAATGGATCGCACTAAAACCCTGACTGAAAATCTTCAGAGACTTCAGACTAGGTTTGACAACCTTCAAGGTCATCATAACACTCTCTTGTCTAATCATGAGAAGCTTTCTTATGAATTTCTTCAAAGAAAGCAAGATCTTGAAAAGCTAAGAGTGAGTTATGAAGATCTTCAGAAGGAGCGCGATTCATTACTTGCTCACCAAATCAGCACTGCTCAGGAAGAATTTGTTCCTCCATGTTTGAAATGCATTGAACGTGAATCTGCTAATTCTTCACCTGAATGTTCAAATGCTTCTAATGCTACAAATTCTTCAAATGTCTCTGCTATCACTAATTCCTCATCTGAGGACATTGCTAGTATCACTGATGATGCAGGGCTGAAGGAATTGTACATGACAGGCATGTACAAAAGCCTCAAAGGGCATCAGACTCTTTTTGATGTGCTTAAAAAGCAGATCCTCAACAGGAACCCTAGGAAAGAGGGTATTGCCTTTGAGAGGAAACTCAATGCTGATGGTACATATTGGAAGCCTGAGTAATACCCCAAAACCTTGTGGGTTGCTGCAAAGGGACCTCCAGTTGATCCATCTAATTTATTTGGCTTTACATGTGAATCTTCTCATTCTTCTAATGAGTCATTTGACTCCAACTATAAACTGTTCAAAAATTAGAATGGTGAAGTATTTGCTAGATATGTTGGCACTAACTGCAGGAACGGTTCTCCTATGAAGAAAATCTGGGTTCCCAAAAAGTGCCTTGAAAGTCTTCAGGTGAATGTCCTCATGACACCACCTGTGAAGAATATGAACCCCAGATCAAATTCTTCATATGGACCAAATTCCTCACATGGATCAAATTCCTCAAAAGGATCAAAGTCCTCATATGAACATCAACGTGCTAACAACTCTGTTTCGCAGGGAAGAGCCAAGGGCTATGAATATGAGCATTATTCTTCTAATCATTATGTTCATAAGTCCTCAAAGAATTTCTCTACTTATTCATATGCTTACCCTAACTTCTCTTATGTGAAATGAAATGGATTGGCTTCTATGCCACCTTTCTCGTATGCAGCTCACAGAGTGATGAACTCTTTGCCACCCCTTCAGATGTGGGTGGTGAAGAAAAAGAACTAATCTCTTCTGCAGGGTCAGGTCTCCAGACGTGCTTGAACGTCTGAAGAATTTGCTGGAGACCTGAAGAGTGCCTGAAAGGACGCAGGCTGATCATGAAGAAATGAACTTTCGTTTCTCACGTCCTCATACTGTTTTAACTGTTGCATTGCTTGATGAAATTCATCTGATGAATTGTGATGTCATATTCTTCACTGATGAAGTATATGAAGTTTGTAAGCTGCACTAATTCATCTGCAGGATGATCAACCCAAAGCCACTGAGTGGGTCCTCGATGGTGGATGTACAAATCACATGACTAGTGATAAGAATCTATTGATAGATGCACCCTTATCACCATCGCATCTGAAGCATATCATCTTCACTGACAAAGGCAAAAGTCAGGTATTGGGTCTAGGTAAGGTTGTGATCACAAAGGAACGACACATGGACAAAGTCATGCTTGTCGAGTCCTTAGGATACAATCACATGTATGTCTCAATGCTTTGTGATCTTGATATGGTAGTTGTCTTTGGCAAGTATCGTTGTGTTGTGGTTATGGAAGCTGACAATTCCAAAGTCTTTGAAGGCTTTAGGAGAGGAGACTTGTATATTGTTGATTTCTCTACAGGACCGCAACCAGCCGTGTGCCTACTTGCAAAAGCTTCAGAAGGTTGGCTATGGCATCGACGACTTGGTCATGCAGGCATGAGGAATTTGCACACGCTTGCGAAGAAGAAGCATGTCATTGGCATTGAGAATGTCAAATTCCTCAAGGATCACTTGTGTGGAGCTTGTGAAGCTGGAAAGATGACCAAGGCTAAGCATCCAGCGAAGACTATCATGACCACTAATCGACCATTCGAATTGCTTCACATGGACCTCTTTGGTCCTAACCATTACTCAGCTGTCACAAATGACGCATCTCTCTATGGCCTCGTTATTGTTGATGATTACTCTCGTTACACATGGGTACACATTGTTACTTACAAACATGAAGTGCAGGAAGTCTTCAAACGATTTTCCTCGAGGGCTTCAACCAACTTTGGTGTGAAGATCAAGCACATCAGAAGTGACAATGGAACTGAGTTCAAGGATTCTGGTCTTGATGAGTATCTTGATGAACTTGGTATTATTCATGAGTTATCTGCTCCTTACACTCCTCAGCAGAATGGCGTCGTGGAGCGCAAGAACAGGACTCTTGTTGAGATGGCTCGCACTATGCTTGATGAGTACAAGACGCCTCGTCACTTCTAGATTGAGGCAATTTATACTGCGTGCCACATCATCAACAGGGTTTATCTTCACAAATTCTTCAAGAAGACTGCCTATGAACTCCTCACTGACAAGAAACCCAATGTGAGTTATTTCAAAGTCTTTGGTGCTAAATGTTGGATTAGAGATCCTCATCACAATGCTAAATTTGCACCAAAAGCACATGAAGGTTTTATGCTTGGTTACGGAAAGGACTCGCACACCTACAGAGTCTTCAACAATGTTCTTCACAAGGTTGTTGAAACTGTAGATGTGCGGTTTGATGAAACTAATGGCTCGCAAAGAGAGCACCTACCCTCTGTGATAGATGAACCAGCACCTGAGGAAACCATCAAGTTCAAGGCTACTGAGGATGTCATTCCTACCGAAGAATCTGCTGAAGAATACATTCCAGAACGTGAAGAACGTCGAGCTAATGCACCTGAAGAAAATGCTGAAGAAAATGGTGCTGAAGAAAATGCTGATCAAATTCCTCGACGACAACCAACTCATCCTCGCGTTGCAAAAGAAGTGCAAGTTGAAAAGATCATCGATGACATTGAAGCGCCAGGTCCTCTCGCACGCTCAAAAGCTTCACATTTATCTAACTTTTGTGGGCACTATGCTTTTGTCTCTATCACAGAGCCCACTAAGGTAGATGAAGCATTTCTGGAGCCTGAGTGGATTCAGGCCATGCAAGAAAAATTACATCAGTTCGAGCTCAACAACGTCTGGGAACTAGTCAATCGTCCAGATCCTCACAAACACAATATCATTGGCACAAAGTGGATCTACCGCAACAAGCAAGATGAAAATGGCCTTGTGGTGAGGAATAAGGCATGGCTAGTAGCTCAAGGCTACACACAGGTTGAAGGAATTGATTTCGATGAAACTTTTGCACCTGTTGCTAGACTTGAAGCTATTCACATATTACTTGCTTATGCTAACCATCATGATATCACTTTATATCAAATGGATGTGAAAAGTGCATTCCTCAATGGTAAGCTTGAGGAAGAAGTATATGTTGCTCAACCCCCAGGTTTTGAAGATCCTAAGCATCCTGACAAAGTCTTCAAACTAAATAAGGCCCTCTATGGCCTCAAGCAGGCCCCTCGGGCGTGGTATGATACTTTGAAGGAATTCCTCATGAAGAAAGGCTTCAAACCCGATTCACTCGACCCTACTCTTTTCACTAAATCATATGATGATGAATTGTTTGTGTGCCAAATATATGTTGATGATATCATCTTTGGCTGTACTGACCAACGTTATAGTGGTGAATTTGCCTATATGATGAGTGAAGAATATCAAATGTCTATGATGGGAGAGTTGAAATTCTTCTTAGGTCTTCAAATTCGTCAACAGCGCAATGGCATATTCATATCTCAGGAGAAATACCTCAAGGATGTATTGAGGAAATTCGGCATGCAAGATTGCAAAGGCGTCAAAATTCCTATGCCCACAAATGGCCATCTGTGCACTGATGAAAATGGTATTGACTTCGATCAAAAGGTATACCGCTCCATGATTGGTTCTTTATTGTATTGATGTGCATCTAGGCCAGATATTATGCTTAGTGTTTGCATGTGTGCCCGATTTCAAGCTACACCGAAGGAATCACACCATAAGGCTGTGAAACATATTCTTCGATATCTAGCTCACACACCAACACTAGGATTATGGTACCCCAAGAGCTCGGCTTTTGATCTCATTGGATATTCTGACTCTGACTATGCTGGTGATCGTGTGGACCGCAAGTCAACATCTGGTACATGTCATTTCCTCGGATGATCTTTAGTCTGTTGGTCCTCGAAGAAACCGAACTGCGTATCACTGTCTACAGCTGAAGCTGAGTACATTGCTGCTGGCTCTTGCTCTGCTCAATTTTTGTGGATGAAGCAAACTCTCAAGGACTACGGCGTCAACGTGAGGAATGTGCCTCTCTTCTGTGACAATGAGAGTGCCATCAAGATTGCTCACAACCCAGTTCAGCACTCAAAGACAAAGCACATTCGGATTCGTCATCATTTTCTTCGCGATCATGTGTTGAAGGGCGACATTTCTATTGAGCATGTGAAGACTGAAGAACAGCTAGCCGATATCTTCACAAAGCCCTTGGACGAGAAGAGATTTAGCAAGTTGCGGTGTGAGCTAAATATCTTAGAATCTTCAAATGTTCTTTGAAAAGGACACTCATCCTAACACTTATGCAAAATTGATGACTTAGATGTGCAACACATGAAGAAACGTTTTTCTTCAATCAATGAAGAATAACACTCTAAGTGTGAAGAAATTAATGAAGAATTTGATTCTTAGAACCCTACGACAATTGTACGCGGTGTCTGAAATCATCATTCTTATACGGTGGGTCACGCCACCACAAAAGTTGAAAATCTTCAATATATATATATATATATATATATATCTGTGTGTGTGTGTGTGTGTGTGAGTTTATGTCCTCTACAGCATTCACTTATGGCTAATTCTTCAAGTTGGTGTTTCTGCTAAGTGAATGTGATCGGACCCTTCCCCCTCTATGCTATACTCAACCCAATCTATTCACAAATTCTTCATGTGCGTTCTATTTGAAACTTGTTCAAAATCTTCACTGTGTCCTTGTCAGCTGAAGAATTTGCGAACGGAACTTTTAACTTATCTTATCCAAAAAAATTGGCTTTGCCGCTCAAACTGTTCCGCATCCCACAATATACTTATCTATTCGCCCACGATCTAACACGATCTCCACTTCTCAGTACGTGGGTGACATATGTCAAGCGAATGAGAAGGGTCAGGGGCACGTTCGTCCAATTTCTTCGGGCGAACGGTTTTTCACCGTGGCTATAAATACCCCCTCTCCCCTTCCTCACTTCTTTTACTCCACTCGACCTCTCTCCAGCTCAAGCTTCTCAAACCCTAGCGCCGCTGCTACTTCATCGTCGCCGGTGAGGAAGAGCTTCACTGCCTCGACCTCGTCGCCGACGTACTCGCGCCGGCCACGGAAATCTTCACTCCACCGCCGCCGTAGCTGTCTTCCTCCGCCAAGTTAGGGCGTGGAAGATCTGCACAGATGAACTTCACTTCTCCACCTCACAGTTCATCGTGTTCTTCGTTCAGGGTAATTAAAAGTTACTTTTACTGCCCCTTTTGATTCAAATGATTCCTAAAAAATCTTCAAAGGTGTTTATTCTTCAAATTTTTCACACACTAAACACCTCACATCTCATCTGTTCTTGATTCGTTTCCCTAAGCATCATTTTTCTTCAAGATTCCTCAATTGTGTGGATCTTCGATCTATACAACTCTGGAACCTAAGACAAAGAATGCTTAGTGAAATTCTTCAAGACTCAACTGGTCAAATTCCTCAAACTTGTTCTTTTTGAAAAACCTTCTGAGAACGCATATGACCTCTCCAAATTCCTCGCAACTATACTCTGTTCACAGGTACTCATGTCCGCTGCTGAATCACTAGGTTCTCATCAACTTAACTCATTTACAGCGTTCCTCGAAGAAAAGTTGCATACTTCTTCAGAAAGTTCAATTGTTCAAATTCCTCAACTGAAGAAAATGGCTGATGGAAAGAAGCCACAGAAAGGAGGAAAGAGGCCTGAAATCAATACTGCCTTTGAAATCCCTGAGGACATTTATGCTGGGTACTGCACACCCCCTGAGGAAGATAAGAATCAGCGCAAGGTGCGCATTCAGAGGATAGAAAGGAGATGGGCAAAAGAGTGGAGGGAGTACAGGTATGTGACTCCAAAATACATGAAGAAATTCGCTGTTACTCCTCCATGATCAAGACCACCATTGGCACCTGGCCAAGAGGCAGATCCCACTAGCATCAAGCGCGGTGAGGATTTTCCTGAAGAATGGGCCAAGCGCCAGGCCAAGCTGGCCAAATAGGCAAAAGATGCAGTGAAGAAATTTAACGAAGACTCCACTGCTGCTGCTGCTGAGGCCTCTGTAAGGCCGAACAAATCCATGGCAAAGAAGCTTGCGCAGAAGCCAAGTGCCTCTTCTTCAATGCCCTCACGGCCAATTTCCTCAGCTAAGCCCTCACAGCCAATTCCTCAAGCCGCTCCTGCTCCTCCAAAGTCCTCAGCTGCTCCGACAAAATCCTCAGCACCTGTGCATCTTTCCACGTGCCAAAGGACTACAGGCATCTCCATTGCCTCAGGAGCTTCAGCTAGTTCCTCAGCTACACCAAATTCTTCAACAGGACCATCTCTGCTGAAGACAAAGACCACTGCTGGACGAGGCTCTCGCCCAAGTCCTCACAAGAGGCAGGTCGCCTTCCAAGTACCGTCTGAAGAAGACGAAGCTGATGATGAAGAACTTGCTGAAATCATCAGAGATAGGCAAGTCAGGGCCGCTAGAGCCAAGGGCACAAATGTGCCACTACTTTTGGATCCAAAGTTGATCCTCGACTATATTGATCTCTGGCACAAGGACCCAAACACTCCTATGCCTGACTTCAAGCTGACTCCTGGTCAAAGTCATATGCTGACTGCCTTCATCCAAGAAGAAAAATGGAAATTTGAGAAGGCCAGACAGCTCAAGAAAGCACAGTACAGGAAGGAAAAATTCCTGAAGAACAACATTGTCTCTATGACAACTGATGAACTTGTAAAGATCCAGTCTGAAATCAAAGTCCTCAGCGATGATTTCAATGCTTACTATGTTGATTGGAAAGGAGCCAAGGTCAGGTTTGTCAAACTGACTAAGATGTTCACCTCAAATGTTGCAGCCCCATCGCAACAAGAAATTCCTCAGGTTGAAGCCTCTGCTCAGCCAACTGAAGAACATGCCAGCACTGCTGATGACAATCAGGCTGCTGAAGAAAATGTGAGTTCCAGGGCTGATGACTGCATTCCAGCCGCTGAAGAAATTGCCAGGGCACCCACTAGTGGTGTGCCTGAAGAAAATGAAGAGGTCAGGGCAACTGCATCAGTTGTGCCTGAAGAAAATCAACCACATTCCTCTGCTCCTCCTGCGCCTACCCCAACTCCAATCCTTCCATCTGCATCAGATGTGAAGAAGACCAAGGCTGCAGAGCATGCAGCAGTGAAGAAAAGGAAAGCATCAGCTCCTTCAGATTCTTCAGCACCGAAGAAGATGAAGAAATTGATAAGCTCATTTGCTCATCCAATTGATGATGTTCCAGTTTCCTCCATGCCATCAAAGGAAATCATCCCTTTTGATGAAGAATATGTGATCCCTAGCAGATCTGATGAAGAACATCCTTCTGCTGCTTCGTCAGAGCAGATGGATGAAGAAATTGAAGTGGATAAAATCCCTTCAACCCCCACAGTTTCCTCGCCTATGCCTCAGTTTACTGCTGAAGAGGCTGGCGTTGAAGAAATTGAAGAAGAAGATGTGGACATTGGTTGTACCACACCAGTGATGAATGATGACTTTTGGGAAAGTCAGGACCCCAATTCTCCACTCTTCACTCCACTACAGCAAATTCCTCAGTCCCCAGCCACTACAGTTCAAATGGGATCTGATGAAGCACATGAAGACATTCCAGCCGCTAGTGCTGAAGAAAATGAAAATGAAGATTTGAAGAACCAGACTGCCACTGAAGAGGAACCAGAAATTCCTCAGCCTGAAGAACCTGAGATTGCGATTCCTGAGGTCATCATGCAACTGACTGACACCCCTCTGCCCAAGCCAAAGGATCCATTCTCAAGGAAGCAAAAATTCAAGGCTGATGCATTCTTTGGCGAGCACGTATTCTTCACTGATTACAACCCTTATGACTCTGCTCGCATAAGGAAAAGGCGTTTCTGGACTGCCAGCCAGGCAAATTTCTATTCCTCAGTGTTGTTCAACAAAGACAAAGTCTTCGATCATGAGCACATTCCTCACGTGGATATGGAATCTCTGCCATGCTTCGGGCCAGTCCTCAGTGTTCTCTACGACGTTGGACTGTTAAATTTCTGCACTGACATATGTGATTGGAATGAAGAGCTAATTCTTCAATTTTATGCAACTCTGCACATCACCGGCAACTCTGAAGACATGAATTCATGGGTGCTGGACTAGATGTCTGAAAACACTCACTACAAAGCACCAGCTACTGAATTGCTTCGTGCTTTGCCTCTCAGTCTGCCCCTTGAAGGTGCTTGTTGCGTCTAAAATGAACCTGAGCTTACCGGTCACTATATGCAAGTGCTGATGAAGCCTTTGAAGCCAGGTCAGGCCCCAAGAACAAAATTCCTTGTGAAGGAATTGTTGTATGTGCCTCGGACTGTCTATCACATTCTGACGAAGACATTGAGTCCTATCAAGGGCCATGACTCGAATGAAGAAGAAGTCATTGGCATCATGAAGAATCTGCTTTTCAATATCATTCATGGCGTTCCCGTCAACTTCCATGATTTCTTCATGAGGACTCTGGCCAATGTCGCTATGTCACCATTTGAGTTGAAGCCTTATGCTCGGTGGATTATGAGATTCATCAGAACAAGGTCTTCACTCAACTACAAAGCTGATACACTGAACCATTGCAGCTACTTGCCCCCGATTGAAGTCATCAAAAGGACATTTTCCTCAGCTGATGAAAAGGGCAAGGCTACGGCTGTAATTGATGAAAGCATTCGTCCATTGGATGGTCAATTTTGCAAGGCTGCATCCTACTCCACCAATGATGACTCTGTCACCCATGACTCTGCTGCAAATGCACCCAAGCAAAATCCTCAAGGCACAGCACCCAGGGTGATGACTGACCGTGAGCTTCTCCTCAGTCTTCACCAGAAGGTTGATCGCAATCATAAATGGGTCAAGCGTCAGTTTGGTTCAATTCTTCACAACATGACTGCTACCCACAATGCAGTGAAGAAAAACCATTACTACCTTCATGAAACCCTCAACCGCACCTGGGCTGTTCTGTCGCACATATATGGTGAAGAAGATCTGAAGAAAATGGGTCTCAAGGAAGATCTTGACTGGGCTGCACCTCCTTCGAAGAAGTACAAGAAGGTCAAGGTTCCTTCCTTGGTGGCCAGCTCATATTCTTCATCACGTGACACTGATGAACATGAAGATTTGGGCGACACTGCGGCAGGCCCTACATCAACAAACGACCCCAACAACGCTGCCGCTCCTTCATCACCTTGATATTCTTCAGGGGCGTTAGTCCTCATTTTCGAACCTTTTGGTCATTTGATGACAAAGGGGGGGAAATTTGAGTTAGTCTTCAAGCGGGTCTATCTTATATGGGCGTTTTTTTTAAGTTACAACTCTCGTTCTTCTGATGACTTTGTTGGATCGAGTTGTAAACTTAAACTCTATGGTGGCCTGATACTTTTGTTGTTTCTTCTGCATGCTTATTCCTGATTAATGTTATTGCGCGCATGCTGAATTACATCAGTCACCATATTTCATCATGCATTTCAAATTCTTCATATATTATGTCAAATGCGTGTATGAATTACAAGATATAGGGGGAGATCTCCATGATTCAACTCTTCAAGTGTGCATTGCTTCAAAAGCAAATTCCTCACTATGCACATCTTCAGGGGGAGTTCTTCTATATCTTGCAATCAAATTCCTCAATATCAATATTTACACTTCATATATTTATCCCCGTTGAAAACTTAACCTATATTGTCATCAATCACCAAAAAGGGGGAGATTGTAAGTGCATCTAGTGCCCCTTAGTGATTTTGGTGTATTGAAGACTTATAGGTTAAGGGACTAATGTGTTTATGAGTGTACACAGGTCTATAAGTCTATGAGGAGTTTGATATTTACAGAGAAAGTCGACCCCTAAAAATGAAGTTCTTCGACTGAAGACTTTGGATTTCTGAAGACTTTCTGAAGACTTTGAAAGTGAAGAAATTGGTGTGACCTTGAAGACTTGGTATTCATCTGAGGAACATGAAGCGTGAAGACTTTTGTTTTCGTAGTTTCATTTTCTCTTTCTTGAGTCAAAGGAAACACCGTACTGTTAAAGGGGGTCGAGGAAATACTAAGGAAAAATTTCCATGTGATGCTCAACTCAAAATCCTACACCTACCAATCCCTTCGAGTGAAGCCATTGGAAATCTCATACAGTTCAGTCATATTCTTCAGTGACAGAGACGAAGTTCTTCTGGTCTCTGAGGAATTTGTTCTGACTGAGGAGTTAGGAATTCGCCAGTGCGGATTGCCTACACAGTGAGGAACATGATAGCCCTAAGGAATTTGATACTCAAATTTCCGACCGTTGCTGTGCTATGCGCCAGCTGTCCCAAAATATCTACCCACCTAACGGTCATATCATTGAAGGGCATTTATGTCTTATCATGACGGGCTGCTCCCTAGGCTATAAATAGCCGCCCCTTACAACCACTAGCTGGTTGGCTGCTCCGAGAGAAACTGACACTTGTCAATTGAGAGCATCCCATCCTCCGAGGAATTTGAGCGAAAATCATCAAGTGAGGAAAACCCAAACCCAAACACCTACAAACCCAAAGTGATTGAGCATCACTGAAGAGATTGATCCTGCGTGGATCCGACGCTTGTTACCTTTGAAGACTGTGCTTCTTCTAGACGGTTAGGCGTCATGGTCTAGAGCATCCAAGAGGAAATTGTGGATCGCCGAGTGACCGAGTTTGTGAAGGTTTGGAAGTCACCTGAAGACTTACCACGAGTGATTGGACGAGGTCTGTGTGACCTTAGTTCAAGGAGAATACGGTGAGGACTGTGTGTCCGGGACTGTGTGTCCTCAGGTTTAAATACCTAGCCGCTCCAACCAGATGTACAACTGAGACAGCAGTTGGAACTGGTCTACCAAATCATTGTCTTCACCAAGCCTACTGGTTCTATTTCCTCAACTCTTTCATTTCCTCATTACTAAGTTGTGCACTTGTTCATATCTGTGTTTGAAGACTTTGACTGAAGACTTTCTCAATTTCCTCAGTTCAATTTCTTAAGTCTGTTTGTCTTCATCCTGTGTTATCATGTGTTTACGCTTTCTGTACTCTGTGCTTGTCTTCATTTCATCATGATGACTATGCTTGTGTTCTGATATGCATACTTTTGAGTACTTATTCCGCTGCAAGTAGTTCTTCGCTAAGGAATTTCCTCACTAGCAAATTCCTCAGTGAAGAATTCATAAAAATCGCCTATTCACCCCCCCCCCCTCTAGTCGATATAACGCACTTACAATATTTATCGCTATCGGCTTCCGCTTGAGGACAAGCGAGGTCTAAGCTTGGGGGAGTTGATACATCCATTTTGCATCATGCTTTTATATCGATATTTATTGCATTATGGGCTGTTATTACACATTATGTCACAATACTTATGCATATTCTCTCTTATTTTACAAGGGTTACATGAAGAGGGAGAATGCCGGCAACTGGAATTCTGGGCTGGAAAAGGAGCAAATATTAGAGACCTATTCTGCACAGCTCCAAAAGTCCTGAAACTTCACGGAAGTCATTTTTGGAATTTATAAAAAATACTGAGTGAAGAAAATACTAGAGGGGGCTCACACCCTGGCCACGAGGGTGGGGGCGCGCCTTACCCCCTTGGGCGCGCCCCTGCCTTGTGGGCCCCCTGGCAGGCCTCCGGTGCTCATCTTCTGCTATACGAAGTCTTTCGTTCGAGGAAAAAAATCATAAGCAACCTTGCGGGATGAAACACCGCCGCCATGAGGCGGAACCTTGGCGGAACCAATCTAGGGCTCCGACAGAGCTATTCTGCGGGGGAAACTTCCCTCCGGGAGGGGGAAATCATCACCAGCGTCATCACCAACGATCCTCTCATCGGGAGGGGGTCAATCTCCATCAACATCTTCACCAGCACCATCTCCTCTCAAACCCTAGTTCATCTCTTGTATCCAATCTTTGTCCCAAAGCCTCAGATTGGTACCTGTGGGTTGCTAGTAGTGTTGATTACTCCTTGTAGTTGATGCTAGTTGGTTTATTTGGTGGAATATTATATGTTCAGATCCATGATGCATATTAATATCCCTCTGATTATGAACATGAATATGATTTTTTAGTAGTTACGTTTGTTCCTGAGGACATGGGAGAAGTCTTGCTATTAGTAGTCATGTGAATTTGGTATTCGTTCGATATTTTGATGAGATGTATGTTGTCTTTCCTCTAGTGGTGTTATGTGAACGTCGACTAAATGACACTTCACCATTGTTTGGGCTTAGAGGAAGGCATTGGGAAGTAATAAGTACATGATGGGTTGCTAGAGTGACAGAAGCTTAAACCCTAGTTTATGCGTTGCTTCGTAAGGGGCTGATTTGGATCCATATGTTTCATGCTATGGTTAGGTTTACCTTAATACTTCTTTTGTAGTTGCGGATGCTTGCAATAGGGGTTAATCATAAGTGGGATGCTTGTCCAAGAAAGGACAGCACCCAAGCACCGGTCCACCCACATATCAAATTATCAAAGTACCGAACGCGAATCATATGAGCGTGATGAAAACTAACTTGACGATAATTCCCATCTGTCCTCGGGAGCGTTTTCCTTCATATAAGAAATTGTCCAGGCTTGTCCTTTGCTACAAAAAGGATTGGGCCACCTTGCTGCACCTTATTTACTTTTGTTACTTGTTACCCGTTACGAATTACCTTATCACAAAACTATCTGTTACCGATAATTTCAGTGCTTGCAGAGAATACCTTACTGAAAACTGCCTATCGTTTCCTTCTGGTCCTCGTTGGGTTCGACACTCTTACTTACCGAAAGGACTACGATAGATCCCCTACACTTGTGGGTCATCAATGTTGCGGTCCGATGAGTGTTGAGGCTCGCGGCGGGTATCGTAATTTTCTGACCTTCCCAGATGATTTGAGCAGATATGGGTATATCTACTTGATGAAACACAAGTCTGGAACATTTGAAAAGGTCAAAGAATTTCAGAGTGAAGTGGAGAATCATCATAACAAGAAAATAAAGTTTCTGTGATCTGACCGCGGAGGCGAATATTTGAGTTACGAGTTTGGACTTCATTTAAAACAATGTGAAATAGTTTCACAACTCACGCCACCCTGAACACCACAGCATGATGGTGTGTCCGAACGTCGTAACCGTACTTTATTAGATATGGTGCGATCTATGATGTCTCTTACCGATTTACCACTATCATTTTGGGGTTATGCATTAGAGACATCTGCATTCACGTTAAATAGGGAACTGTCAAAATCCGTTGAGACAACACCGTATGAACTATGGTTTGGCAAGAAACCTAAGCTGTCATTTCTTAAAGTTTGGGGTTGCAACACTTCCGTCAAAAGGCTTCAGCCTGATAAGCTCGAACCCAAATCGCAGAAGTGCATCTTCATAGGATACCCTAAGAAAACAATTGGTACACCTTCTACCACAGATCCGAAAGGCAAGATCTTTGTTGCCAAGAGTGGAACATTTCTAGAGAAGGAGTTTCTCTCGAAAGAAGTGAGTGGGAGGAAAGTAAAACTTGATGAGGTAATTGTACATTCTCTCGAATTGGAAAGTAGCTCATCATAGAAAACCATTCCCATGACGCCTACACCAACTAGAGAGGATGCTAATGATAATGATCATGAAACTTTAGATCAAGTTACTACAGAACCTCGTAGGTCACCCAGAGCACATTCCGCACCAGAGTGGTACGGTAATCCTGACCTGGAAGTCATGTTATTAGACCATGACGAACCTACGAACTATGAGGAGGCAATGATGAGCCCAGATTCCGATAAATGGCTTGAGGCCACGAAATCTAAGATAGGATCCATGTACGAGAACAAAGTATGGACTTTGATTGACTTGCTCGATGATCGGCGAGCCATTGAGAATAAATGGATCTTCAAGAGGAAGACGGGCGCTGATGGTAGTGTTACTATCTACAAAGCTCGACTTGTCGCAAAAGGTTTTCGACAAGTTCAAAGTTTTGACTACGATGAGATTTTCTCACTCATAGCAATGCTTAAGTCTGTCCGAATCATGTTAGCAATTGCCGCATTTTATGAAATCTGGCAAATGGATGTCAAAACTGCATTCCTTAATGGATTTCTTAAAGAAGAGTTGTATATGATGCAACCAAAAGATTTTGTTGATCCTAAAGGTGCTAACAAAGTGTGCAAACTCCAGCAATCCATCTATGGACTGGTGCAAGCATCTCGGAGTCGGAGTATATGCTTTGATAAGTTGACCAAAGCATATAATTTTATACAGACTTGCGGTGAAGCCTGTATTTACAAGAAAGTGAGTGGGAGCACTACAGCCTTTTTGATAAGTATATGTGAATGACATATTGTTGATCGGAAATGATGTAGAATTTTTCTGGAAAGCATAAAGGAGTGTTTGAAAGGAGTTTTTCAAAGAAAGGCCTCGGTGTAGCTGCATACATATTGGACATCAAGATCTATAGAGATAGATCAAGACGCTTGATAAGACTTTCGATGAGTATATACCTTGATAAGCTTTTGAAGGAGTTCAAAATGGATCAGTCAAAGAAGGAGTTCTAGCCTGAGTTGTAAGGTATGAAGTTGAGTAAGACTCAAAACCCGACCATGGTAGAAGATAGAAAGAGAATGAAAGTCATTCCCTATGCCTCAGTCATAGGTTATATAAAGTATGTCGTGCTGTATACCAGATCTATTGTGTTCCTTGCCATGAGTTTGGCAAGGGGATACAATAGTGATCCAGGAGTAGATCACTGGACAGCGATCAAAATTATCCTTAGGTACCTAAAGAGGACTAAGGAAATGTTTCTCGGTTATAGAAGTGACAAAGAGTTCTTCGTAAAGGGTTACGTCGGTGCAAGCTATGACACTGATCCACATGACTCCGAGTCTCAATCTGGATACATATTGAAAGTGGGAGCAATTAGCTAGAGTAGCACCATGCAGAGCATTGTAGACATAGAAATTTGCAAAATACATGCGGATCTGAATGTAGCAGACCCGTTGACTAAACCTCTCTCACAAGCAAAACATCATCATACCCTAGTACTCTTTGGGTGTTAATCACACGGCGATGTGAACTAGATTACTGACTCTAGTAAACCCTTTGGGTGTTAGTCACATGGCGATGTGAACTATGGGTTTTAATCACATGGTGATGTGAACTATTAGTGTTAAATCACATGTCAATGTGAACTAGATTATTGACTCTAGTGCAAGTGGGAGACTGAAGGAAATATGCCCTAGAGGCAACAATAAAGTTGTTATTGTATATTTCCTTATATCATGATAAATGTTTATTATTCATGCTAGAATTGTATTAACCGGAAACTTGATACATGTGTGGATACATAGACAAAACACTGTGTCCCTAGTAAGCCTCTACTAGACTAGCTCGTTAATCAAAGATGGTTAAGTTTCCTAACCATAGACATGTGTTGTCATTTGATGAACGGGATCACATCATTAGGAGAATGATGTGATGGACAAGACCCATCCGTTAGCATAGCATATTGATCGTTCAGTTTTATTGCTATTGCTTTCTTCATGTCAAATACATATTCCTTCGACTATGAGATTATGCAACTCCGAATACCGGAGGAATGGCTTGTGTGCTATCAAACGTCACAACGTAACTGGGTGATTATAAACATGCTCTACAGGTATCTCCGAAGGTGTTTTTTGGGTTGGCATAGATCGAGATTAGGATTTGTCACACCGAGTATCGGGGAGGTATCTCTGGGCCCTCTCGGTAATATACATCATAAGAAGCCTTGCAAGCAATGTGACTAATGAGTTAGTTGCAGGATGATGTATTATGGAACGAGTAAAGAGACTTGCCGGTAACGAGATTGAACTAGGTATGAAGATACCAACGATCGAATCTCGGGCAAGTAACATACCGATGACAAAGGGAATAACGTATGTTGTCATTACGGTACTACCGATAAAGATCTTCGTAGAATATGTAGGAGCCAATATGAGCATCCAGGTTACGCTAGTGGTTTTTGACCGGAGAGGTGTCTCGGTCATGTCTACATAGTTCTCAAACCCGTAGGGTCCGCACGCTTAACGTTTGATGACGATTTGTTATTATATGAGTTATGTGATTTGGTGACCGAATGTTGTTCGGAGTCCCGGATGAGATCATGGACATGACGAGGAGTCTCGAAATGGTCGAGAGGTAAAGATTGATATATTGGACGATAATATTCGGACACCGGAAGTGTTCCAGGAAGCACCGGGTACTTATCGGGCCACCGGAAGGGGTTCCGCGCATCCCCGGCAAAAGATATGGGCCTTATGGGCCAAGAGGGGAAACACACCTGCCACAAAGGGGCTGGTGCACCCCCCCCCCCCATATGGGCTGGCCAAATTGGAGAAGGAAAGGGGAAGGAGGAAATGAAAAAGGGAATAGGATTCCCCCTTCCCCTCTTCCCTTCCTACTCCGAATAGGAATAGGAAAGGGGGGAGGCCGAATTGGGAGGTGCCCAAGTAGGATTCCTCCTACTTGGGGCGCCCCCTTGGCTGCCTCTCCTCCCCTCCAACCTATATATATGAGGAGGGGCACCGCTAGAACACACACCAACGATTGTTAGTCGTGTGCGGCGCGCCCCTCCACAGTTTACGCCTCCGGTCATATCTTCGTAGTGCTTAGGCGAAGCCCTGCGAGGATCACTTCACCATCACCGTCACCACGCCGTCGTGCTGGCGGAACTCTCTCTTGACACTTTGCTGGATCAAGAGTTCGAGGGACGTCATCGAGCTGAACGTGTGCAGAACTCGGAGGTGGCGTACATTCGGTGCTTGACCGGGCGGAACGAGAAGAAGTTCGACTACATCAACCGCGTTTTCAAACGCTTCCGCTTTCGGTCTATGAGGGTACGTGGACACACTCCCCCCCCCCTCGTTGCTATGCATCTCCTAGATAGATCTTGCATGGACGTAGGAAAATTTTGAAACTGCATGCTACGTTCCCCAACAATTCAGACACTGGAAGTGTTCTGGGGGGGGTACAAAGTACATATCGGGTCAACGAAAGGGGTTCTGGGCACCCCCCCCCCCCGGGGCAACTATATGTGCCTAATGGGCCAAGAGGGGGACAGATCAGCCCCTAAGGGGCTTGTGCGCCCCATGTAGGCCGAATTAGGAGGGGAAGGAAAGAGGGGAAGAGAGAAAGGAAGGGGAGGGACTCGGCCTCCCCCTTCCTTCCCTCCTCCCTCCTCCTTCCTTCCCCCTCTAGAAGACTATGGAAAGGGGGGAGGCCGAATTGAGAGGCGCCCAAGTAGGATTCCTCCTACTTGGGGCGTCCCCTTGGCTACCTCTCCTCCCGTCCAACCTATATATATATAGACACACACGCACACACACACACACACACATCTGGGCTATTCTGTTTCGCGTAACAGAATATTATTCTGTTACCCTATTTGAACTGATGGTTTCACGCGGTTGTACCAATAATTTTCATCTCGTCGAACTGATCGTCTTTTCGTCGGAATGGGGCGTGTAATATATCGTTGGAAAGCTCTTGACATCTACATTACAAATATATAGGAATATTTTGCAAAATCATCACGGTTTAAGAGTAGTTTTGAAAAAAATGTTTTTCTTTTCTAAACCGAAAACGTGAATCGTATTTTGGACTCAATTTTCAAACGGTTTGTCGGAATTAAGCAAATAAGATGGCGTTGGAAAGATGGTAAAAATCCGCATCTTCCATATATATACTGTTTTTTCAAATTATATACAATTTAAAAGTAATTTGAAAAAGGTGAAATTCTGGGCGAAATGTATTTTCGTGTTTTTTTGCAAACGGTTTGTCGGATTGATGCAAATGATACGACATTGGAAAGCTATGGAAAATGCGCAACTATTTCATATAGAAATGTTTTTCTAATTCCTTACGGTTTAAAAACAAATTCGAATACGGTCAAATTTGATTTTGAACGCGGTTTTTTAAAAAAAAATTGTCGAAATGGGGCAAATAATATACCGTTGGATAGCTATCAAAAATGCGAAACTTAGTCATGTTGAACGTTTTCTCAAATTTGCAATCGTTGATGAGTAATTTTGAATACGGTGAGACACGTCGTCATGTTTTTCCGTCAAAAAAAGAAGAGTACTTATACTGTACTATGTATGTGTTCGTACTGATATATTTTTCACAGAGTAACTTTGAAAGGTTCCAAAAAAAGAATACCTGAACGGATGTCCATATGGATTTGTATTGAGCGTGTTTTCATAGACTATATTTTTACTCTGTTTTTTCGGTATGGTTTTCCTCGTGACGTTTCAATGATACATGATATCATAGTCACCGAACTTGCATGGTTTATATGTTGAACTAAATCATATTTTTTTGAAAAGAAAATTTTCATGTGTTTATACTTTTTTTGCAACAATGTGTTGGACTATGTTTGTACTGATTTATGTGTGTGTTTGTATCGATATATTTTTCATAGAGTAGTTTTGAATGGTTCTGAAAAAATAGTACTTGAACTGATGCCCATATAGATTTGTACTAAGCGTGTTTTCACAAACTAGATTTTACTGTTTATCTTTGATATGGTTTTCCTCGGTTTACGGTATCATAGTCCTCGAACTTGCATGGTATATACTATTGAGCTGAATGATATTTTCTCATAAAGAAAAGAGAGAGAAAATCATGTGTTTCTTTTTGCAACGATGGTTTGGAGTTCTCTCGTCTCAACTACTGTTTTCCATTAACATAGGTTTATCATTTGATAAAAAAAGTTCTTACTAAACAAAATGTTTTGAAATTTTTCACTGACAACACATGAACTTCTGAGTTCTCCCGATCATACAATATAATACATAGAATAGATCATAATAACATTTATCACAAAAAGAAGTGTTGAGCGGTCACTGCTCCATGTATCATCTTCAACTAATGGAAGTATGTCTACACCATCTCATGAAGATAGTGTGTCCATTGCCCAATGCTTCACTGATCCTTTTGTAAAATCAGCATCTTCATCAACCTGTCACACAACATAGTAAATAGTGTGAGCACAAAATAATACAAGTGAATAGATTATTTCAACTTATATGACTAGATTATTTGAACTACCTCAGGGTTGATCATGAACTTATAGAAGTAAAAAAAAGATTGTAATTTTAAATGTGTTTTCTCATCCGAATTGACGGTGTCATCATCACTGAACTTGCATAGTTTATATAGTTTCACTGACTGAATTTCTTCCCGAGAAAAGTTTGTGTTTTGAACTTATATGCTAGTGACACATTTTTAGTAATGATGGAAGAGCTTGAACAATCCGTAGATAGGAGAATTAAGTTTTGAAAAGAATTTTGTTATGATGTATTTAACTAAAACCACATCAACTTTTTCAGAACAGTGGTTATAGTACAGTACAGGAGGAATTTAGTTGAATGTTTTTCAATTTTAATGAACTTGCAGTTCTCTCAATTCTTAGCTTCAGCTAATGAACTTGCAGTACAGCAGGACATACAAGCATAATGGAAATCTGCAGAACTAACATGGTGTATCCTGATACATAGTACTGATGCTTTGGGAATTTTCGAACTGAGAAAAGAAGTGCAGGCGGCTCGAGCGTCAAGAGCAGAAGAACATGGGCTCACCGAGGAAGGAGGTAGACAGATGACAACAACATCAGTTCAAGATCGAGACAGTGGCGGGAGAAGGGCCTTTTGAGGCCCGGCTCGCCGACATGCTTCAGTTCGGGCTGGATTCATCAAAGATGTCAAGATTATAAGCACTATAAGAAGAACCAAGATTGAGAGAATACACTGAGCACCATGTCTAATTCTTATGTTAGTGGTTGGTCCAATAAAATTACGAGGTCAATGCTTCCATAGAAGTAACAAGATGCAAGCTTAGTTCTTAGGTTACAAATTTCTAAATACTAGTACTGCTACCAACATTTACAAATACTAGTGAACTTGAACTTGTGGTCTATCGAGATCTGAACTGATTGTGTTACAAGCACTGACACAAAATCTAATGAAGTTGGTATATGTACATGTTAGAAAGATAATCAAGTTCAGGTATATTAATTGGGAGAAGTTCAAAAAGAAACTTTTAAAACATTTGTATTAAAAAGATGTGTACTACATAACATCTGGTGAGGAGGACCAGACTATTGAGAAACTAAGTACTTTTAACTTGTTCTAATCTAGAGTAGCCTGGAAAGAAACAACATATGTGATGCATTAGTTCATGCACTAATACATCATTAGTTCATAACCAAAAGTATGGATGTCACGTCCTGGAAACCATTGCAATTGGCATGGGGATGCTTCCATATGCACCTTCGATCATGCACCAAGACATTTCATTTTATGTTTTTTTACAGTAGAACAAATACTAATTTTTATGCCAAGTAAGTTCAAACAGAACAGAAGTGGAGGTTCATTTGTAAGAATAGGAAAGAACACGTGCTTCTTTTGATCCATATAGGCATAACACCTGTTGTGCTACAGGAAGAACATGGAAACAAGGAGGAAATTAGACTTGCAGTTGTTAAGTAGGTGAACTAAAAAGCATACAAAACATACACTGAAGAGCGGGATCCGGACGGTGACGTTGCAGCGGGCCATCTCCACACACACGGCCACACCCCACCGTGCCCCAATCTCCACCTCGCCGAACTGAATGAAGTTTATAAATTGAACCGAACTGAAAGAAGAATTTGGACATCATGTATACATCAAGAAATAAACTTGAACAGTGCCAACTACTAAACAAAAAGTTTGGTATATTGAGATTAGAGATTGTATATTGGTGAACTTTTTCTCCCTACAGAATCGTTAATCAAATAGATTTACTGTTCGCGAGGTTTTATCAACATGATAAGTAGTAGCAGTACTACTCTAGGTGGCAAAGTAGTAGCGGCACAAGTTTCTGTGTTAGGTTTGAACTGATGGCATACCTGTAAGTAAACCAAGGATCTCATAATGCTGCCCTGGAAGATCAAAGCCAGTAAGTTACCAAGGCTGAGGATTCGTTTTGGTGCTGTTATGGTACTGTTACGCAAACATTTCTTTATTTCAGAACTGGCAATAGAATTATGATTGTCTATTTGAGAATCGGATTCAAAACTGGCAATCTATATATCTGGAAAGAAAGGCAACACAACAAGAATGCTTGATTATGTAAAAAAATTGCAACGGAGACCACTATTGGAACTCATGTACCCTGTACAAGTTCGGTTCTGAAAATAAAACTAACAGTACAAGAAATAAATAATGAGAGTGCGGCTCTTGAAAATGATGTGATAATTCAATGCTAGGGTAGCAAAAAAATAAAACATTACACAGCATCTACGACTAATGGTAGTACAAAATGGTTCTTTTTTGCACATTTTTTCTGGGTTAAGTTCCTATGGCCAGTAGCTATCAAGGATTCAAGTGGACTCTCAGTAAAAGTAATTTTGTACTCCTCATGTAGAAATACCTGGACTTAGTGTCACATGTGTTCTTTGTCATCCAAAACACAACAACGTTTCTCTATGCTACTCTCTCTAAGCTACTGAATGTCAATACAACATTTTGTTTTTTGAGTAACACATTCATCAAAATATTTACTGCCTACGAGATGAGAGATGATATGAGAGAGCAATATTACTGCCTACAAGAGAGAGGTTCTTCCTTCTTCCCTCAGGTCTGAAGCAAGAGCAGCGCTAGTTCAATACAAAATAAAATGGCAGTTCGAACGCAGGGCATGAAAATCTTCACTGTCGGGAGATGGAGAGGAAAGATTTCGAGTAGGGCGTACCTCACGATGACTAGGAAGGAGGCGTTGGGACATTGAACGGCCTCTGGCGGCGGTGTTATACGGACAGTGAATGGACTGTGGTGCCTAAGTTTATCTAGTAACTCATCATTAGTCTGCAAGAAACTCACAAGTTATACTGTTTCATAGACGACCTTTCTTTGAACTCCCATGGTAGTAATACATGGACTTTTCTGACAACATGAATGTAGGGTAGTGATACATGTAGTAAATAGATTTGCGATTTACCTAGCAACTGTTGAATCTATCATTTATTTCATGGTGAAAGGAGAAGCTTGCATGCTAATTCGGTCAGCTAGGCCACAGGGCATTGGACTCATGCATTTTTACAGTATTGGGTGGAGCTGAATAAACACATAAATAAACTATTAATCTTCTTTATGAACGTTTGCATGATAATTATCTCATAGAGGCAATGTCATTTACCTGTAGTGTGAAATTGCTGCCTGTATTGCTGGGCAGTGCAACCTCAGTCACAATTAGCACACGCTTGATGGTTTCATGGTAGGGAATGACAAGCTACAGCGAGATCAATCAGAGAGGGAGATGTATCAGACAACAGCATGCATGGAAGCGCACGGGGGTGGCATGTACTCACCTCCTTGAGTGACCGACGGCCGAGCAAGCAGTTGGACTATCGAACTAGATGTCCTCGACCCTGTGGCTCCCCCTGCAGGCTCCATTATTTGCTGTTGAAGCCGAAGCCATGGCGTTGGAGCTTGGCGCGTCCAAGACGTCGACATTGAACGGCCTGAGGTGGCGGCGATGAACTTCCTGTACGCGCAGCATCGTTGCCCCATCGGGATGGAGGCGGAGTGGTGGCGGGGAAGCATCACCGACTGCGAGAGGGCGGCGCACGAGATCTCGCAGCAGGATGAAGGAGGAGTGCCGGGATGGCGTGGATCTGCACGATGGAGGTAGGTGGCCGGCGCAGGGGAAGGAGGAGGGCGGCGCGTGGTGGAGGCAGACGGCCGACGCCGGGGAAGGAGGAGGGCGGCGCATGGTGGAGGGAGGCGACCGGCACCGGGGAAGGACGAGCGGCGCGTAGTGGAGGGAGGCGGCCAGCACCGAGGAAGGAGGAGGGCGGCGCGTGGTGGAGGGCGGCGACCGGCGTCGGGGAAGGAGGACGGCGGCGCGTGGTGGAGGGAGGCGGCCGGCGTCGGGGAAGGAGGAGGGCGGCGCGCAGTGTAGAGAGGCCGCCGACATGGGGAACGAAGCGGCGGTGGTGGTGGGCATGGGTTAGTGGGTCGTGCGGGGTGGGGTTGTTTTTCTTTTTCTCCTTTTCAACCACACCGGTGCGGGCTTTTTGGCTGGACTTGTGAAATTTTGTGACGCGCACATATATGGCCGAGGGGTAACAGAATATAGAATAGTCCAGTCCTACATATGAGGGGGGGCACCACTAGAACACACACCAACATTTGTTAGCCGCGTGCCTCCCTTCACAGATTACACCCTCGGTCATATTCTCGCGGTGCTTAGGCGAAGCCCTGCGCAGATCACTTCACCATCACCGTCACCACGCCGTCATGCTGACGGAACTCATCTACTTCATCGACACTTTGTTGGATCAAGAGGTCGAGGGACGTCATCAAGTTGAACGTGTGTAGAACTCGGAGGTGTCGTATGTTCGGTACTTGATCGGTCGGAACGAGAAGAAGTTTGACTACATCAACCGCGTTGTTCAACGCTTCCGCTTTCGGTCTACGAGGTTACGTAGACACACTCTCCTCCTCTTGTTGCTATACATGTCCTAGATAGATCTTGCGTGAGCGTAGGATTTTTTTTAAAAATTGCATGCTATGTTCCCCAACAGTGGCATCTGAGCCAGGTCTATGCGTAGATGATATGCACGAGTAGAACACAAAGAGTTGTGGGCGGCGATAGTCATACTGCTTACCACCAACGTCTTATTTTGATTCTTCAGTATTGTTGGATGAAGTGGCCCAGACCAACCTTACATGACCACGTTCATGAGACCGGTTCCACCGAAAGACATGCAACTAGTTTTGCATAAAGGTGGCTGGCGGGTGTCTGTTTCTCCAACTTTAGTTGAATCGAATTTGACTTTGGACAGTCCTTGTTGAAGGTTAAAACAGCAAACTTGACGAAACACCGTTGTGGTTTTGATGCATAGGTAAGAACGGTTCTTGCTAGAAGCCCGTAGCAGCCACGTAAAACTTGCAACAACAAAGTAGAGGACGTCTAACTTGTTTTTGCAGGGCATGTTGCGATGTGATATGGTCAAGACATGATGTGATATATGTTATTGTATGAGATGATCATGTTTTGTAAAAGTTACTGGCAACCGGCAGGAGCCTTATGGTTGTCTCTTTATTGTATGGAATGCAAATGCCATGTAATTGCTTTACTTTATCACTATGCGTTAGCGATCATTGTAGAAGCAATAGTTGGCAAGACGACCACGACGCTATGGAGATCAGGGTGTCAAGCCAGTGACGATGGAGATCATGACGATGCTTTGGAGATGGAGATCAAAAGCAAAAAATGATGGCCATATCATGTCACATATTTCGATTTCATGTGATGTTTATATTTTATGCATCTTATTTTGCTTAGTACGGCGGTAGCATTATAAGATGAACCCTTAACTAAAATTTCAAGGTATAAGTGTTCTCCCCGAGTATGCACTGTTGCGATAGTTTGTCGTGTTGAGACACCACGTGATGATCGTGTGTGATAGACTCTATGTTCACATACAACGGGTGCAAGACAGTTTTGCACATGTGAAATACTCGGGTTAAACTTGATGAGCCTGGCATGTACAAACATGGCCTCGGAACACTGGAGACCGAAAGGTCGAACGTGAATCATATAGTAGATATGATCAACATAGAGATGTTCACCATTGATGACTACTCCATCTCACGTGATGATCGGACATGGTTTAATTGATTTGGATCATGTATCATTTAGATGACTTGAGGGATGTCTATCTAAGTGGGAGTTCTTAAGTAATTTGATTAATTGAACATAAATTTATCATGTACTTAGTCCTGATAGTATTTGCAAATTATGTTGTAGATCAATGGCTTGCGTTGTAGCTCCACTATTTTTGATATGTTCCTAGAGAAAAATAATTTGAAAGATGTTAGTAGATATGATGCAGACTGGGCCCGTGGTCTGAGAATTATCCTCATTGCTGCACAGAAGAATTATGTCCTTGATGCACTGCTAGGTGACAGACCTATTGCAGGTGCAGATGCAGACGTTATGAACGTTTGACAAACTCGGTATGATGACTACTTGATAGTTTAGTGCACCATGATTTACGGCTTAGAACCGGGACTTCAAAAACGTTTTGAATGCCACGGAGCATATGAGATGTTCCAAGAGCTGAAATTGGTATTTCAGACTCATGCCCGAGTCAAGATGAATGAGACCTCTGACAAGTACTTTGCCTACAAGATGGAGGAGAATAGCTCAACCAGTGAGCATGTGCTCAGAATGTCTGAGTATCACAATCGCTTGAATCAAGTGGGATTTAATCTTCCAGATAAGATAGTGATTGACAGAGTTCTCTAGTCGCTATCACCAAGTTACTGAAACTTCATGATGAACTATAATATGCAATGGATGGCGAAAACGATTCCCGAACTCTTCGTGATGCTGAAATCGACGAAGGTAGAAATCAAGAAAGAGCATCAAGCGTTGATGGTTAACAAGACCACTAGTTTCAAGAAAAAGGAAAGGAAGGGAACTTCAAGAAGAATGGCAAGCAAGTTGCCACTCCCGTGAAGAAGTCCAAAGCTAGACCCAATCCTGAAACTAAGTTCTTCTACTCCAAAGGAAATGGTCACTGGAAGCGGAACTACCCCAAATACTTGGAGGATAAGAAGGATAGCAAAGTGAACAACGGTATATTTATATACATGTTATTGATGTGTATTTTACTAGTGTTCATAGTAACCCCAGGGTATTTGATACCAGTTCAGTTGCTAAGATTAGTAACTCGAAACAGGAGTTACAAAATGAACAGAGACTAGTTAAGGGCGAGGTGACGATGTGTGTTGGAAAAGATTCCAAGGTTGATAAGATCACCATCACACACTCCCTCTACCTTCGGGATTAGTGTTGGACCTAAATAAATGTTATTTGGTGTTTGTGTTGAGCATGAATATGATTGGATCATGTTTATTGCGATACAGTTATTCATTTAAGTCAGAGAATAATTGTTGTTCTGTTTACATGAATAAAACCCTCTATGGTCATACACCCAATGTAAATGGTTTATTGAATCTCGATCGTAGTGATACACATATTCATAATTTTGATGCCAAAAGATGCAAAGTTGATAATGATAGTGCAACATATTTGTGGCACTGCCGTTTAGGTCATATTGGTGTAAAGCGCATGAAGAAACTCCATGAAGATGGGCTTTTGGAATCACTTGATTATGAATCATTTGATACTTGCGAACCATGCCTCATGGGCAAGATGACTAACACTCCGTTCTCTGGAACAATGGCGCGAGCTAATGACTTATTGGAAATAATACGTACCGATGTATGCGGTCCGATGAGTGTTGAAGCTCACGGCAGGTATCGTTATTTTCTGACCTTCACAAATGATTTAAGCAGATATGGGTATATCTACTTAATGAAAAACAAGTCTGAAACATTTGAAAAGTTCAAAGAACTTCAGAGTGAAGTGGAGAATCATCGTAACAAGAAAAAATAAAGTTTCTACGATCTGATCGCGGAGGCGAATATTTGAGTTACAAGTTTGGCCTTCATTTAAAACAATGTGGAATAGTTTCACAACTCACGCCACCTGGAACACCACAGCGTAATGGTGTGTCCGAACGTCGTAACGGTAATTTATTAGATATGGTGCGATCTATGATGTCTCTTACCGATTTATCACTATTGTTGTGGGGTTATGCATTAGAGACAGTTGCATTCACGTTAAATAGGGCACCGTCTAAATCTGTTGAGACGACACCGTATGAACTATGGTTTGGCAAGAAACCTAAGCTGTCGTTTCTTAAAGTTTGGGGTTGCGATGCTTATGTGAAAAGCTTCAGCCTGATAAGATCGAACCCAAATTGGAGAAGTGCGTCTTCACTGGATACCCAAAAGAAACTGTTGGGTACACCTTCTACCATAGATCCGAAGGCAAGATCTTTGTTGCTACGAATGGATCCTTTCTAGAGAAGGAATTTCTCTTGAAAAAGTGAGTGGGAGGAAAGTAGAACTTGATGAAGTAAATGTACCTTCTCTCGAATTAGAAAGTAGCTCATCACCGAAAACCGTTCTCGTGATGCCTGCACCAACTAGAGAGTAAGCTAATGATAATGATCATGAAACTTCAGATCAAGTTACTACCAAACCTCATTGGTCAACCAGAGCACGTTCCGCACCAGAGTGGTATGGTAATCCTGTTCTAGAAATCATGTTACTAGACCATGATGAACCTACGAACTATGAAGAAGCGATGATGAGCCCAGATTCCGATAAATGGCTTGAGGCCATGAAATCTGAGATAGGGTCCATGTATGAGAACAAAGTGTGGACTTTGGTTGACTTGCTCGATGATCGGCAAGCCATTGAGAATAAATGGATCTTCAAGAGGAAGACAGACACTAATGGTAGTTTTACTATCTACAAAGCTCGACTTGTCGCAAAAGGTTTTTGACAAGTTCAAGATGTTGACTATGATGAGATTTTCTCACTCGTAGCAATGCTTAAGTCTGTCCGAATCATGTTAGCAATTGCCGCATTTTATGATTATGAAATCTGGCAAATGGACATCAAAACTGCATTCCTTAATGGATTTCTTATAGAAGAGTTGTATATGATGCAACTAGAAGGTTTTTGTCGATCCTAAAGGTGCTAACAAAGTGTGCGAGCTCCAGCGATCCATCTATGGACTGGTGCAAGCATCTCGGAGTTGGAATATACACTTTGATGAGGTGATCAAAGCATATGGTTTTATACAGACTTTTGGTGAAGCCTGTATTTACAAGAAAGTGAGTGGGAGCTCTGTAGCATTTTCTGATAATATATGTGGATGACATATTGTTGATCGAGAATGACATAGAATTTTTGGATAGCATAAAAGGATACTTGAATAAGAATTTTTCATTAAAAGACCTCAGTGAAGCTACTTAAATATTGGGCATCAAGATCTATAGGGATAGATCGAGATGCTTAATAGGACTTTCACAAAGCACATACCTTGGCAATTTTATTGAAGAAGTTCAAAATAGATCAGTGAAAGAAAGGGTTCTTGTCTGTGTTGCAAGGTGTGAAGTTGAGTAAGACTCAAAAACCCGACCATGGCAAAAGATAGAGAGAGAATGAAAGTCATTCCCTGTGCCTCAGCCATAGGTTGTATAAAGTATGCCATGTTGTGTACCAGACCTATTGTATACCTTGCCATGAGTTTGGCAAGGGGTACAATGGTGATCCAGCAGTAGACCTCTAGACAGCGGTCAAAATTGTCCTTAGTTCCCTAAGAGGACTAAGGAAATGTTTCTCGGTTATGGAGGTGATAAAGAGTTCGTCGTAAAGGGTTACGTCGATGCAAGCTTTAACACCGATTCAGATGACTCTGAGTCTCGATCTGGATACGTATTGAAAGTGGGAGCAATTAGCTAGAGTAGCTCCATGCAGAGCATTGTAGACATAGAAATTTGCAAATACATACGGATCTGAATGTGTCAAACCCGTTGGCTAAACTTCTCTCACAAGCAAAACATGATCACACCTTAGTACTCTTTGGGTACATAGCGATGTGAACTAGATTATTGACTCTAGTAAACCCTTTGGGTGTTGTTCACATGGCGATGTGAACTATGGGTGTTAATCACATAAAGATGTGAACTATTGGTGTTAAATCACATGGCGATGTGAACTAGATTATTGACTCTAGTGCAAGTGGGAGACTAAAGGAAATATGCCCTAGAGGCAATAATAAAGTTGTTGTTTATATTTCCTTATATCATGATAAATGTTTATTATTCATGCTAGAATTGTATTAACCGGAAACTTGATACATGTGTGGATACATAGACAAAACACAGTGTCCCTAGTAAGCCTCTACTAGACTAGCTCGTTAATCAAAGATGGTTAAGCTTCCTAACCATAGACATGTGTTGTCATTTGATGAACGGGATCACATCATTAGGATAATGATGTGGTGGACAAGACCCATCTGTTAGCTTAGCATAATGATCATTAAGTTTTATTGCTATTGCTTTCTTCATGTCATATACATATTCCTTTGACTATGAGATTATGCAACTCTCGGATACCGAAGGAATACCTTGTGTGCTATCAAACGTCACAACGTAACTGGGTGATTATAAAGATGCTCTATATGTATATCCGAAGGTGTTTGTTGGGTTGGCATAGATCGAGATTAGGATTTGTCACTCCGAGTATCGGAGAGGTATCTCTGGGCCCTCTCGGTAATGCACATCATAATAAGCCTTGCAAGCAATGTGACTAATGAGTTAGTTGCGGGATGATGCATTACGGAACGAGTAAAAAGACTTTCTGGTAACGAGATTGAACTGGGTATGAAGATATCGACGATCGGATGTCGGGCAAGTAACATACTGATGACAAAGGGAATAACGTATGTTGTCATTACGGTACGACCGATAAAGATCTTCATAGAATATGTGGGAACCAATATGAGCATCCAGGTTCCGTTGTTGGTTATTGACCGGAGACATGTCTTGGTCATGTCTACATAGTTCTCGAACTCGCAGGGTCCGCACGCTTAACATTCGATGACGATTTTGTATTATTTGAGTTATGTGATTTGGTGACCGAATGTTGTTTAGAGTCCCGGATGAGATCACGGACATGACGAGGAGTCTCGAAATGGTCGAGATGTAAAGATTCATATATAGACGATGATATTCGGACACCAGAAGTGTTCTGGGGGTACCGGGTACATAACGGGTCACCGGAAGGGGTTCCGGGCACCCCCCCAGGAACTACATTGGCCTAATGGGCCAAGAGGGGGACAGATCAGCCCCTAAGGGGCTGGTGCGCCCCATGTAGGCCGAATTAGGAGGGGAAGGAAAGAGGGGAAGAGATAAAGGAACGGGAGGGATTCGGCCTCCCCCTTCCTTCCCTCCTCCCTCCTCCTTCCTTTCCCCTCCGGAAGAATATGGAAAGAGGGGAGGCCGAATTGGGAGGCGCCCAAGTAGGATTCCTCCTACTTGGGGTGCCCCCTTGCATACCTATCCTCCCCTCCAACCTATATATATGAGGGGGGCACCGCTAGAACACACAACAACATCTGTTAGCCGTGTGCGGCGCCCCCTCCACAGATTACACCCTCAGTCATATTCTCGCGGTGCTTAGGCGAAGCCCTGCATGGATCACTTCACCATCACCGTCACCACGCCGTCGTGCTGACGGAACTCATCTACTTCCTCGACACTTTGCTGGATCAAGAGTTCGAGGGACGTCATCGAGCTGAAAGTGTGCAGAACTCGGAGGTGCCGTATGTTCGGTACTTGATCGGTCGGAACGAGAAGAAGTTCGACTACATCAACCGTGTTGTTAAATGCTTCCGCTTTCGGTCTACGAGGGTACGTAGACACACTCTACCCCTCTTGTTGCTATGCATCTTCTAGATAGATCTTGCGTGAGTGTTGGATTTTTTTGAAATTGCATGCTACGTTCCCCAACAATTTAGTGAAATAACTTTTTCTTGGACTAGTCAATGGGAGAGTACCCTCCTTTTTTACAGGATGAAAGAAGAATAGCCTTGAATTTGAAGTGGATGCTCACTTTTTTGAACAAGTGTCAGACATGAGTATCAATTATCATAGAAGTGCTCTGATTCCCATTAACATGGGAGGTAGATGAGCTTGGGGTTTTTGTCGATGTCTTTTAATGTGTGGTGGGAGATTTTCCCATCAAATATTTAGGAATATCTTTGCATTTTAATAAGCCGAGAAGAGAAGATTTACAATTCTTGATTATAAAATCCTAGCTAGGATTGTTGGGTGGGGGGGTAAGCTGCTATCCTATCTAGGGAAGATCATACTTATTAAATCTTGTTTAGCTAACATCCCTCTTTATTTGTTATCTTTTGTTAAATTTCGCAAGTGGGCTCTCCAACTTATTAACTCCCACATGGCAAACTGCTTATGGAGTGATGAGGGGGACATAAAATTCACTTAGCTAGTTGGCCTTCCATTTGTATGAAATGGGAATTTGTATGATATCTTTAAATGTGTGGTGGAAGATTTTCCCATCAAATTTAGGAATACCTTTGCATTTTAATAAGCTGAGTAGAGAAGATTTACAAATCCTGATGGATAAGATCATAGTTAGGATTATTGGGTTGAGGGGTAAGCTGCTATCCTATCTAGGGAAGATCATACTTACTAAATCTTGTTTAGCTAGCATCCCTCTTCATTTGTTATATTTTGTTAAATTTCCCAAGTGGGCTCTCCAACTTATTAACTCCTACATGGCAAACTGTCTATGGAGTGATAGTGAGGGGAACCATAAAATTCACTTAGCTAACTGGCCTTCCGTTTGTATAACACCGGGAGTCCTAACATCCTGTGTTGCCATGAAAATAACCCATAAAAGTTTTGGAAGAGTTTCATGTGGGCTCTGCAGGCAGTTGGGGTTGGTTATAAGTGGGCAGTCGGTAATGGTAAAATGGTTAGATTTTGGGAAGATATTTGGCATGGGAATGCTCCTTTAGATACCTAATTTTGGGATCTTTGTTACTTGGTTAATGAAAAGAATAAGACTATTACTGAGCTTTGGGATGGGCAAGATCTTAAATGTACTTTTAGCAGAATTTTTTCTGATGAATTGATGATTTAGTGGTTTTATTTGGTTAACATCCTTAAGCTTACTAGGTTTTGTCAGGATGAAGATTCTTTGATCTGGCAATATGAATCTAAGGGGGTTTACTCCATTAAAATTCTGTATTCCATAGTGAATTTTAGAGGGGTGCAACCTATCCTCCTACCTGCAGTGCGGAAGGTTAAGGTGCCACCCAGAATACAAGGTTTTCTTTGGTTGTTTTCCCATAATAAGATTATGACATGTGATAATTTGAGGAAGAGGGGGCTAGCTGAACCTCTTGAGTGTGTACACTATACTGAGATAGAATCAGTGTTTCACTTATTTTTTGAATGTATAGTGGCTAGGTTGGTTTGGAGGGAGGTGGAAGTGTTGTTTGGTATTTTTGTTACTAACTTTGAATCGATTGCTAGGTGGTGGCTCTGTGAGAAAAAAATTCTTACATCTGAATGTGATTACCTCTACAATCCTATGGGGATTGTGGAACTATAGAAATTCTTTAGTTTTTGATAGATGCTCTTGGATATCTATGAAGCAGGTGTTTGGCTTGGTCATGCGGTACCTGAAGGACTAGACAAAGCCCTTTGAGTGTCTGAGAGGGGCCAGGCTCTTGGAGTTTCGGGATTTGGTATGGAGAAAACTGAAAAATCCTCTGGAACTGGAACCAGACTAATGGACTACAGGCATGGTTTTGGCTCTCTTTCATGAGCAAAGGCGGTCAAAGGAGCCGCGCACGGGGGGAGGAGCACCCCGGAGTACCAGCAGAAGAACCCTCAAGAAGCTGATACCATACATGTGGTCTTCTCGGGTTGGCGAGTTGTGTTAGACCAGATCTTCTGAAAGGATGCTGGTCTTTCTGCAGGTGTTTCCCTGGGCGTGCCTGTTGAGGGAGTCCTGGACTAAGGGGTCCTCAGGCATCCGACCTGTTAGACATGGGCCGGACTGATGGGCTGTGAAGATACGAAGACCGAAGACTTTCTCCCATGTCCGGATGGGACTCTCCTTGGCGTTGTCGGAGTAATTGGCCACGGATACCCCGAAGACGGCGAGACAATAATTCAAGACATCAGGGCTAGCAAAGCCCCTCAGTCCGACTGCCCGGCTGCTCCTGCCGGCTCCCCGTCCGACTGCTCTGCCCGGCCGGCTGCCGGCTGCCGACTGCGCCGACCAGCTGGCTGCCGACTGTAGCCCGACCCGACACTGACAAGACATCGACGAGACGGCCGTACCGCGACGTCATCTACAGTGTACCGTGTCCCCTGGGCATTGATTTATAAAATGCCCCAGGGACAAGCATGACATGCACCATGCCTAGCCCATGCCACTACATAGCTTGGTTTGTAAGCTACCCAAGGTAGCTTACAACCAACGCTACCACCACCCATGCCTACCACTATATAAGCTAGCTATCCATCCATCCACACACACGTATGAGTACACATACTCGTTCGGCCACACATGGCCAGGCACATGTGCCACACTAGCTAGCTAGCTCTCATTGCTACTGATCTCAGATACAGCTTCAGGAGCACCGTGTACTGTCCGATGTACACCCCAGATATACTCAGACATGCAGGAGTAGGGGTATTATCTCTCCGGAGAGCCCCGAACCTGGGTAAACTAGCGCGTGCTACTCGCATACCCGCTCCCGGGCCTATCAGCAGCAGTCTTACCCTCACACTAAGCCCTTGTGGCATCTGTCGACTCGCAAGCCCCCGTGAGAATACCACGACAGTTGGCGCCCACCGTGGGGCGGTACTACTACTATGCTACCACACTGCTGCTGGTTTCGCAGTTCGGGCGGGACCATTTTCGTCTTCACTGCCGCGGCGTCGCGCCGTCTCTCCAGCAGCGGTCGGGGGCTCGACATCGACACACACTCGGAATGGCCGCGAGGGGCGGCGCATCTCGCCGTCGGCCTCGCCATCTTCATCATCTCTGCCACGGCGACGCCGTCGTCTGTCCAGTAGCGCTCGGGGGTTCGACACCAACACGCCCCCGGGACGGCCGCGCGGAACAGCACGTCTGTGCCGTCGGCTGCGGCATCGCCTCGTTTTCTTCTCCGAGAGGCGCCCTTGCCTGCGTGCGCCGTGCTTGCGCCTGGCCAGGCCTCTCCGAGCTCCTCGAGCGTCGTCCGCTGCTGCCGTGAGCTCCCTCCTACGCCGCTCCGGCCTCTGTGGCTGCGCTCACTGCCTCCTCCACTCCCATGGCTTTTGTTCCTGCCTCCGTTGCGAGCTCTCCCGCCGCTGTAGCTGCAGCTGCACACGCCTTGTTGTAGCTATGGTTGCTATCATGCAGCGCTTCGCTGTAGCAACAACAGCTACCACACCTCGTTGTCGCCCCTATGCGTGCACGCATCCGTGCATGGCTAGCTAGCTAGCTAGCGAACCCGATGGATTCGGTTGCATGCATGCTAGCTAAGCTAGCAAGCCCTGTTCAAGTGCACGCAGGGCCGTCCAGTGCGTGCGCGAGCCGGTCGGCCGCCTCGAGCTCGCCCGGTCTCGCTCCTCTCCAGCCCGGCCTCGTCGCGGCTCCTTTGCTGCCTCCCCGCCGTCTCGACCGTGCACGCCCCGGCGCCAGACCTCGCCCTGGCCTCGCCACTTCACCCGCGCCGCCCCAGCTCTGCAGCCTCGCCTCGTCCCCACGGAGCCCGTTCCGCTTCACGCGCGCCCGCAGTCGGCCGCACCAGGCTCCCGTCCGGCTGGCCGCTACCGCGCCACCGTTCGGCTTTGGCCGCCCTTCTCCGCGCGCTCCTGGGCCGCTTCCGGACCGCCCGTCGCCTGCTGCTCCGCACCCGGCTGTTCCCGTCGCCGCCCCTCCGGCGCGCCGGCTCGCCCAACAGCCGGCTCCTCCCCTGCCGACCTCCGCCCGTTCGCACCAGCCGGCCGCGCCCGGCCTGCGCGTGCGCCTGCTTTCCATCGTGCCCGGCCGCGTCCGGCTCCCTGGTGCCGCCTCGCGCCCGGTCGGGTACGGCTCCGTCTGCCTCCGAACGCCCACCCCAGGCCGGCTGCGGGTCGCCGCTCCAGCCAGCCGTCTCAGCCGACTGTCCGAGAAGAGAAAAAGGGCCGTCTGCCGGATGGCTGGCTAGAAGAAAAGTAAAAGAGGCCAGCTGCCCCACGGCTGGAAAGGAATCGTACCCGGCTGGAAGAAAAAGTCAAGGGTCGGTTGCTCGCGTGGCCGAGCCGACTGCTGGGTCAAAAAAAAGAGATGTGCGTTCGACTGCACGCAGCCGGCTGGAATTTGCGTCCGACTGCCAGATGTACGTCCGACTGCCCGCACCCGGCTGAAAATTGCGTCTGACTGCCAAATGTGCGTCCGACTGCCTGCTGTGAAGAAGGTGCTGGCCTCCTAGCCGGCTGCAAAGAGTCCGACTGCTGAGTCGGAGTTCGGCTGCCCAGCCGGACAAAAGAAAGAAAAAAAGTGCGTCCGGTTGCCCACAGCCGGACAAAGAGAAGAAGAAAAAAGAATCAACTTCAACAAAGAAGACAAAGTAGTTGCCGGGAGATCCGGCCCGACTGCTCAGCAGTCGGCCCGAATCTCGGGGGCTACACCCAGCGGGTGCGCTTACGCGCCCCCGCAAAGAAGAAGACAAAGTAGTCGCCGGGAGATCCGGAGCGACTACTCAGCAGTCGGCCCGAATCTCGAGGGCTACACCCAGCGGGTGCGCTTACACGCCCTAGCGGAGAAGAAGACAAAGTAGTTGTCGGGAGATCCGGCCCGACTGCTCAGGAGTCGGCCCAAATCTCGGGGGCTACACCCAGTGGGTGCGCTGGCGCGCCCCCACGGAAGATTGCAAGAAACCAAAATAAGAAAAAAAAAAGAAAAAGGGCGCCGCCAGACGCCTCGCCACCTGGCCTGTTGTGCCAGGCCGGCTCGGCTGCGTTCTGCTTGCCGCCTGGCCGGTCAGGCCCGACCGGCTGGACCCTCCTCGAGCGCCTAGAGGCTCGAGGGCTACACCCAGTGGGTGCGCCGACGCGCTCCGCGAGCACCGAGCCGCGCCGGCTGTCTTCGACGACCTCCGCCTCGGCTACACGAAAATCAATGTGAGCTCCTCACCCGCATATTTTTTCACCGCGAGAGCACAGATAACCCCGAGCGATGCTCGGGGGCTATCTCCGCATTTTATTACAGTTGCAGCACTGTTCGCCCCGGCGCCAGCCAGAGTTGGCCCGAGGGTTGGTCGCTTGGCCTGAGACGTTTGTTCCCGCAGACGGCTTAGTAGTGTGCGCAGTACCAAAGGCCCACTCTTAGTCACAGACCCCAGAGCGGCTGTCCGGCTAGCAAGAGTGAACGCTGGAGGCCACCCACGCGAAAAACGTCCGGGAAGAAAATGGTTCGGGCGACCCGGCCGTTTTCTTTATGAGTATCTACAAGATTAAATTCACTCCCAGAATCTGAGTATTGTACACTCCACTCCGTGGCCCACTCTCAGCCACAGACCGCAGAGCGGCTGTCCGGCAAGCGAGAGCAAGCCAAAGAGTGGAGGGACCATGAAAAAGATTGAAGGGGGCTCGGACGAAACCGAGTCGGCACCCTCCGCATAAAACTTGCAGTGCTAAAAGCAATCATTTGATATATCTGCGTGGACTAACTTTGTCTTTTTCATGATCATTTCCATGAAACACCCGCCAAAAAACCTCCGCCCAACTTTGCCAAGTTGCCCGAAGGCTTGGGGGCTAGTGTCGGAGTAATTGGCCACGGATACCCCGAAGACGGCGAGACAATAATTCAAGACATCGGGGCTAGCAAAGCCCCTCAGTCCGACTGCCCGGCTGCTCCTGCCGGCTCCCCATCCGACTGCTCTGCCCGGCCAGCTGCCGGCTGCCGACTGCGCCGACCAGCCGGTTGCCGACTGCGCCAACCAGCCGGCTGCCGACTGTAGCCCGACCCGACACCGACAAGACACCGACGAGACGGCTGTACCGTGACGTCATCTAAAGTGTACCGTGTCCCCTGGGCATTGATTTATAAAATGCCCCAGGGACAAGCATGACATGCACCATGCCTAGCCCATGCCACTACATAGCTTGGTTTGTAAGCTACCCAAGGTAGCTTACAACCAACGCTACCACCACCCATGCCTACCACTATATAAGCTAGCTATCCATCCATCCACACACACGTATGAGTACACATACTCGTTCGGCCACACATGGCCAGGCACATGTGCCACACTAGCTAGCTAGCTCTCATTGCTACTGATCTCAGATACAGCTTCAGGAGCACCGTGTACTGTCCGATGTACACCCCAGATATACTCAGACATGCAGGAGTAGGGGTATTATCTCTCCGGAGAGCCCCGAACCTGGGTAAACTAGCGCGTGCTACTCGCATACCCGCTCCCGGGCCTATCAGCAGCAGTCTTACCCTCACACTAAGCCCTTGTGGCATCTGTCGACTCGCAAGCCCCCCGTGAGAATACGACGACAGGCGTGGAAGGCAAGCTTGACGTCCAAATATGAAGATTCCTTTCTTTGTAACCGACTTTGTACAACCCTAGTCCCCTCCGGTATCTATATAAACCGGAGGGGTTAGTCCGTAGAAGACGAATAATCATAATCATAGTCATACAGGCTAGACTTCTAGGGTTTTAGCCATTACGATCTCGTGGTAGATCAACTCTTGTAACACTCATATTCATCAAGATCAATCAAGCAGGAAGTAGGGTATTACCTCCATAGAGAGGGCCCGAACCTGGGTAAACATTGTGTCCCCTGTCTCCTGTTACCATCGACCTTAGACGCATAGTTCGGGACCCCCTACCTGAGATTCGCCAGTTTTGACACCGACATTGGTGCTTTCATTGAGAGTTCCACTGTGTCGTCCTCAAAAGGTTTGATGGCCCCTTCAATCATCTACAACAATGTTGTCCAAGGAGAAGTCTTCCTCCCCGGACAGATCTTTGTGTTCGGCGGCTTCGCACTGCGGGCCAACTTGCTTGGCCATCTGGAGCAGATCGACAGCTACGCCCCTGGCCGTCATGTCAAATTCGGGAGCTTGAACTACGTCGCGGACATCCGCGGAGACTTGATCTTCGACGAATTTGAGACCACGGCAGCTGCTCCCCGTAACCACGATGAACATGACTTAAATATGTCATCGGACCATATCCAGGAGATAACACCTGTAACTGCTATGGCCTTAGATCCGGAGCAGATCGCGACATATGAAGACGGGAAGCTCAACCCCGCCACAGATGTCGTAGCCTCAGCGGCGTTAGAGCCGCACACAGACCCAACCTCGAGTGGAATCTGTGGCACTGGAGCCTCGGACTCGTTTCCGGCTACAGGTTCCGAACCATGTGCGTCCACGTGTGTCGAGCTCGATCAGTCTTCGATCGTCGAATTCAGCTCCGCGGACCTTTTTCGGCACTCACCTTTGGGCGACGTGTTAAACTCGTTAAGTGCACTATCCTTAGCGGGGGGCTCACAGTCGAATACTATCCGGTTCGAACTGGAGGCTGATGACGGAGAATTTCGCTTCCCACCCACCGCCCACTTCATAGCCACTGTCGAAGACTTAACCGATACGCTCGATTACGGCTCCGAAGACATCGACGGTATAGACGACGATGCCGATGAGGAGCAGGGCCAAAACTCGCCATTTATCGGACGATGGACGACCATACAACATGAACATGGTGGATACACCTAAAGAAACTAACAACGATGACAAAGAAAATCCAGTCGAGGATAAACCTCCTGAGACACAGCCAAAGCGCCGGCGTCAGCGACGCCGCTCTAAGTCATGTCGGGAAAAAGACAGCAATACCGATATGGGAGAAAACGATACTCCGGACGATGCCGACGATAATGAAGACCCCATGGAGATAACTTCCGAACAGGAGGAACCAGAAAACGGGCAAGTCAGCCCTGATGAACAAGCTATACATGACGACTCGGAGGACAGTAATTATCTTCCATTCTCCGAGGATGAGGTGAGCCTCGGCAACGAGGATTTTATCGTGCCTGAGGAACCTCTTGAGCAGGAGCGCTTTAAGCGCCAGCTAATAGCCACTGCAAGGAGCCTGAAAAAGAAGCAGTAGCAGCTTCAAGCTGACCAAGATCTGCTCAACGGTAGATGGACTGAGGTCCTGGCAGCCGAGGAATACGGCCTCAAGCGCCCAGCCAAAAGTTACGCAAAGTGCAAATCGCTACCTCAGTTCGATGATGAGGCGTCGGAGCCCATACCATCATCGCATAATGCGGCTAACCGACTACCACGCGGTCGGGACAAAGTGGCAACTCAAGCCGAACACCAGCCCGCCCCACCTCACCGTAAAGGCAGAGATAAAACAGTTCGGGGATATACATACGACCTTCGGCGGGACCTGGACAGTAGAGCAGGACATACCAGATTGATCTACGGATCGCGAGGACGTGCCCCGACACGCGACGACGACTATCTACTCGGACGTGACAATCCTAGTCACACCCGGGCCGAAAACCGCAGGCGGACTCCATCGGAGCTACGTCGCAATGTGGCCCAATATAGAGGCGCGCACACCCTCTTTGCTTCACAGATGAAGTAATGGAGCACGAATTCCCAGAAGGGTTTAAACCCATGAATATTGAATCATATGATGGAACAACTGATCCCGCGGTATGGATCAAGGATTTCCTTCTCCATATCCATATGGCCCGCGGAGATGACCTTCATGCCATCAAATACCTCCCACTAAAACTCAAAGGGCCAGCTCGGTACTGGTTAAACAGTCTGCCGGAAAACTCTATTGGCAGCTGGGAGGATCTGGAAGACGCCTTCCGTGACAACTTCCAGGGTACATATGTCCGGCCACCAGATGCCGATGACTTAAGTCACATCGTCCAATAGCCCGGAGAGTCAGCCAGGAAGCTCTGGACTACGTTCTTAATTAAAAAGAACCAAATCGTCGATTGTCCAGACGCCGAAGCCCTCGCGGCCTTCAAACACAGCGTACGGGACGAATGGCTCGCCCGCCACCTCGGTCAAGAGAAACCAAAATCCATGGCAGCCCTTACCGCTTTAATGACCCGCTTTTGCACGGGAGAGGATAGCTGGCTCGCTCGTAGAAGCAACAGCACCAGCGACCCAGGTACTTCAGAAGTCCGAGACGGCAACGGCAAGCCACGACGCGATAAACACAAGCGTCGCAATAATAACGAAATAACGCGAGACAGAGCGGTTAACGCCGGGTTTAGCGGTTCCAAATCCGGTCAAAGGAAAAAGCCATTCGAGGCAAATAGAGATGGACCATCCAATCTAGACAAGATACTGGACCGGCCCTGCCAGATTCATGGCACCTCCGATAAACCAGCTACTCACACAAATAGAAGTTGCTGTGTCTTCAAACAAGCCGGCAAACTTAATGCTGAACACAAGGGGAAGCGGCCGCCCAGTGACAGTGATGACGAAGAGACTCGCCAGCCGAACACCGGGGTTCATAAGCAATTTCCCCCCAAAGTGAAAACCGTAAACATGGTATGTGTGACGCACACCCTTACAAGGGAGCGCACACGCGCACCACGGGACACAAACGCCATAGAGCGGATCCCCCAAAAATTGGTCATATCCGTCCTGACGGTCTGGCAGCTCCGGTCATCGATCCAATTATCGACGGGTTCCATCTCACGAAAGTCCTTATGGACGGCGGTAGCATCCTTAATTTACTCTACCAAGAAACTATCCGCAAAATGGGCATTGATCCTTCAAGAATCAAGCCCACCACAACTATCCTCAAGGGAGCAATGCCCGGCGTAGAAACTCACTACACGGGCTCTATCACACTGGAAGTCGTTTTCGGCTCGCCGAACAACTCCCGAAGTGAGGGCTTGACCTTTGATATTGCCCCGCTTCACAGTAGCTACCATGTGCTTCTGGGGCATACCGCTCTTGCTTGTTTTAATGCGGTCCTACTCTATGCCCGCGCAAAACTTAAAATGCCCGGTCCACGCGGCGTCATAACAGTAAATGGAAACACGGAACACTCCCTCCGTATAAATGACCACACTACGGCTATTACGGCCGCAGTACAAAGCGGCCTCATCGAGCCGCATAACAAATCGGCCATTAAGCCGTCGGTCTCCATCAAATGGAACCAATTAATCTCAGAGCTGGATTAGCAGTTCGGCCTCCGCCGTTCGCCTTACACACTCACGAGGTTTACACCGCGCAAGCATAACTATGCGCTCAAAATACCCTGGACATCGGCGGAGGCACAATACGGAATAGCCTACAAGCACTCCTCCTTCCCCATTTCCTTTTCTAACCACTTTTTATCTCTTATTACAAGTGGCTCAAACATCGATCATCTCATGGACTCTTTCGGAGTTCGGCTTCATACACTCACCCAAAGTTTATTCCTGTTAAGGAATCCTTCCACCGAGGCAAGGCAACGCAGACGTGCGACAGGAGGTACAAATAATTTTGTGTAGACCACACTCTCTATTTCGAGCCTGTAAAGTACCTTCTCCCTCAGCCTTCGACCACGTGCATGTCAAATAGCCTGGGTCGTGGCATTGTTATTTGTACAATGGCAATTGACATATCAATCAAGTTCCAGTGAACATAATCCGTATCCAGTATTTGCTTCTTTTAAAGAGCCAAATTTTTCTGGATGCTTCACACTCGCACCTTGGCACAATCGCCAGGGGCTCGATATGGGAACAAATGAGTTGCCCACAAAGTTCGAACAGCTTTATAGCACACTTTGGCGTCACGAGTCTGGCCTTATATGCACCAGCTCCGAATCGTGTCTTTGGTCAATAGTTGGGTTGCCTGGCTCCTGTGCTTACTACCTTACGTTCCGCTATATCGGCTAGGGTAGTAAAGGGAGAACTACTGCGATTGTGTCCCGGTTCATCCGGATGAGCACCTCAGTAGAGAAAGCCGAAAACTGACTGTCATGATATGGTGAGAGCTGGTCAACCACTCGATGACTTACTAGAATCTTTCGCCATTCTTTCCATCCTAAATGAAGGGTCGTTTTTAAGGTCACCCATGTAACGCACCGTATTCGGATAAACTGCGTACACACCAGGGGCTATATCATAGACCCACCATAAAACTCCTATAGCTAAGTGAAAGTGTTAAAGCCCCATAGTCCGATTGCCTAGTTCGCCGCGTTGACACCTCCTTTACGGACCAAGACGTTGGATTAAGAGTGATCAAGCGCTTTTCCAAACACCCCGCACTTTATGCGAGGGGGCTGAAGCCGACGACTGGAAAACTTTCAAATTACATAAAAAACGGCCGCACAGGAGGAGCCAAAACTTTTGGGAATAGACTTAAAGTATTATAATATTGTTTTTACAATCCCAATACATTTCACTCGAATATCATGTCTTTCGAGCACTGACCCTCTGTTAAGCGGGCACCCTCTAAGACGTCCTTGAAATAATGCTCTGGTGCGTGATGGTCCTTGCCCTTGGGTGGACTCTTCGCTGCAACGTCGGTGGCCTTCATTTTTGCCCAATATGTCTTGACGCGGGCAAAGGCCATACTTGCACCTTCAATGCATGATGATCGCTTAACGGCGTCGATACGCAGCACCGCATCAACAAGTCACTGCACCAAACTGAAATAACTATCCAGAATTGGCTCGGTCGGCCACAGCCGGACCACGACGTCCTTCATGGCAGATCCGGATATCTTGTGGAGCTCTGCCCACTGGGCCATCTGTTCGTTCAGCAACAGCGGACGCTTCGGCATGCTAAACTGGGACCAGAACAACTTTTCTGTTTCATGTCCTTCTTGCGGTTGGAAAAACTGTGTCGCATCAGAGACACTGTTCGACAAGTCCAACAATGCGTCTGGAGAACTCCACACTTGATTAAGCGGGGCATAATTCGGATCACCGAACTTAGTTTGTAATAAAAAGGTCTTACCAACCGCGATCTCCCCAGCTTGTCGGACCTCCTCCCGGGCCGCTCTAGACTCGGACCGCGCTTCTTTCGCCTCTCGTAAGGCCTTGTCAAGATCAGCCATTCTGGTTTTATTCTCCTTCTCGAGGAATTCGCAGCGGCTAGCGGCATCCTTTAGCTCAAGCGCCCTCGTGGTTGTTCTCTCCTCGTATTGGCGCCGAGCAGCCTGTTCGGCCTTTAAGTCGGCAGATGCCTTTTCGACAGCCGCATTACTAATCCGGGCCTGCTCCTTGGCCCGGGCTAGCTCGGCCCGAAGTACCTCAACTGCGGCGGCACCATCTGCAGTCATACATGTCTCAGTATACAATTCCTAGCGTCATGCTTATATTACAAGCATGTGCATATAATGACTGCCCCAAACACATACCTTGCGCCTCGTCAAGCCGCCTGTTGATCAGCGTGATGTCTTCATACGCTTCATCAATCTTCCGCTGCAGATCGGCAACCTCCGTAGTTCGGGCATTAGCCAGGGAGGTAACAGCCTGTGTTCCAATTAATCAGATTATTTCCTGGGCATATCTTTTTTTATCCTCTGATCGCCTCCCTTGGGAAGCCAATAAGAGTCTCAAGGGCTACTATCTATACACAGGTGCATTTTGTGAATAAAACACAATCAAAAATATTACAGTACAAACCTCGAAGCCTCTTAGCAGGCTCGTGAAGGCTTCATTCAATCCGCTTTTCGCGGACAAAACCTTTTCAACCACCGTACCCATCAAGGTACGATGTTCCTCTAAGACGGACGCTTGTTGCAGCATGTTCGTCAATATATCCGGTGCTTCTGGATCTCCGGAAGCTGCTGTAGGAGTACGGCCTCCCTTCGAAGGGATCCGTTTATTCGTCCCTGGAGTCGTCTCCGGCTGTAAGCCGTACAGTCCGGGGCTTTTATTGTTGGCCCCCGGACCCTGGGCTACCGAAGTGTCACCTTCGGGTAGTGTCTTCATCATCCCTCGCACCACTTGTTGATCAGGAGAGACCCTCTGGGACGACACCTCGAAGTCATCCGCCCTATTGGGCAAGGAGACCGGTGGAGGCGTCTTGCTCTCCATCATCTCCAGGAGAAGATCCCCCGAGGAAGAGGATTGTTGAAGAAGACTGTGTGCCGAGCTGCAAAAACATATATTCTAGATGTTACCTTGGTAACAGGAAAGGAACGGGATATGTTTAAGACACCCTTGTTCACTTACGATTTGGTTAAAGGCTTGTCCTCACTGTGGGACTGCGCGATGACGTCGTCCTCCAAGCCCGAGCCGCCCGACAGGGGCATCTTGCCTCGTTGAGAAGCCTTTTCCTCCCAACCTTCGGAGGCACCCCTTTTCTTACCATGGGGAGAAGGGATGTTGGCTTCTCCTTCACTTTTGTCTTCGAACGATGGACTTTTGATCTCCCCGGACACGGTGTCTGACAAACCTTCGGGACGGAGGCCACCTTTGGTCCTCCCGCTCTCCGCCTTGTCCTCCTTCACAGGCATCTGGTATGGTGCCGGGGCCAGCATCCTTGTTAGTACGGGATCCGCCGAGTCTTCGGGGAGGGGGGCGAACACCTAATTCGCTCCGCTTTCCTTATCCAGCCCTGGAAGAAGATAGTTTGCCCATTATCGAATTATGGCATACATAGCTAAAAATTGTCAGGAGTCGAGCGCTTACCGAGGTATCCGGATGGTTGCAGTCGAGGCCGATGTCCTCAGTGGTGTCCGACCACTGTTTTCGTTTCCCGAAAAACAACTTCCACATTCCTTTGTGCGTAGTGCCGAAGAAGTGTTGGAGGGTCTGTGGTCCTTCCGGATTAAACTCCCACATACGGAGAGGTCGTCGCTGGCCCGGCAGGGCCCGGCGGATCAGCATTACTTGAATCACGTTGATAAGATCGATGCCCTTCTCAAGGAGGCTCCGGATGCGGCTCTTTAGAGTCTGCACTTCGTCAATTGATCCCCGGTCCAGCCCCTTATTAATCCATGATGCAAGCTGTAACGGAGGGCCAGATCGGAACGCAGGTATAGCTACCCACTTGGTGCCGCGGGGTTCAGTGACGTAAAACCACTCCCGCTGCCATAGGTTGGGGGTTTCGGTGAAGGAGCCTTTTGGCCAGAGAGCATTGGTAAGCTTGCTCACTATAGCACCGCCGCACTCCGCTTGTTCCCCGTCGACTACCTTCTCCTTCACACTAAAGGTCTTGAGCCATAAGCCGAAGTGTGGGGGAATACGGAGAAAAGCCTCGCACGTGATAATGAACGCCGAGATATGAAGAAAAGAATCTGGGGCTAGATCGTGAAAATCTAGTCCGTAATAAAACATGAGCCCCCAGATGAAGGGATGAAGAGCAAACCCTAGCCCTCGGAGGAAGTGGACGATAAACCTGACCCTCTCACCAGATCTGGGAGTGGGAATAACTTGCCCTCGGGCAGGAAGCCTGTGGGGGATCTCCGCGGTCAGGTATCTTGCTGCCCGGAGCTTCGCAATATCCTCCTCTGTGACAGAAGAAGCCACCCACCGGCCTTGAGGGTTGGATCCGGACATGACCGGAAAGCTTGAAGCAACTAAATTGAACCTTGGGTGATGGAACTCGAGGTTGGGGAGGTTGAGGAAAGGTTTGACGCAGAGGGGAGGGTCTTAGCCCCTTATAAATGCAATGAATATCGAACGCCTCCTCCTAAGCCTTAAAACTTGCCTACTCCTAAGGAATCATGCCGACCAAATGGTTGGGTTACCCACGCTTGTATTGATGAGAATCCTGCAATAAGGGGACATGATCTCTGCTTCGACAAGACGTGCCAATAAAACCGCGTCTCGAAACGTGGGGCGTCAGGCCCAAAAATGGTTCAAAATAATGACCGGGTAATGACGTGGAGTCACATTACCAAAAGTTGTCAGCGGATTGTACTCATGGAATATTATGCTCTCTGCGGTTGTGCGTGGAATTTGTTTTGCAGAACTGGACACGTTCATTGCGTCCGAAGACTGGGTTGGAGTATTCGGAGAAGGAACCCGACTTGCAATGTCGAAGAAAATATGCGCGCCGGACACCTCGTCATTGAAGCCTGGTTCAGGGGCTACTAAGGGAGTCCTGGACTAAGGGGTCCTCGGGCGTCCGACCTGTTAGACATGGGTCGGACTGATGGGCTGTGAAGATACGAAGACCGAAGACTTTCTCCCGTGTCCGGATGGGACTCTCCTTGGCATGGAAGGCAAGCTTGGCGTCCAAATATGAAGATTCCTTTCTCTGTAACCGACTTTGTACAACCCTAGTCCCCTCCGGTATCTATATAAACCGGAGGGGTTAGTCCGTAGAAGACGAATAATCATAATCATAGTCATACAGGCTAGACTTCTAGGGTTTTAGACATTACGATCTCGTGGTAGATCAACTCTTGTAACAATCATATTCATCAAGATCAATCAAGCAGGAAGTAGGGTATTACCTCCACGGAGAGGGCGCGAACCTGGCTAAACATTGTGTCCCCTGTCTCCTGTTACCATCGACCTTAGACGCACAGTTCGGGACCCCCTACCCGAGATCTGCCGGTTTGACACCGACACCTGTGCGTGAGATGTTTTTCCTTTAGTTTGTAGGTGTTGTCTTCACCTTGACGTTTGTTTAGCGCTCTGTCCGTTTGGGAGAAATTCTAGTTTTTGGGTCTGTAATAAGGTGTGCAGGGAACTGTTTTACCCCCTATTTAGGTTCAGAGTATGTTTTAGCTTTCTAGTTGTTGTGGTACTCATATGGCTTCTATTTCTTCAGTGAAATATGGAGCCAGGGGAGGCCCCTGATTTTCCAAAAAACAACTCATAAACCGGGGTTTAGGTTTCTGTCACTCCCACAACCCATCATCTACAGACTAATCCCACAATCATGCCTTCCCCTAGGCCCAAACATGGTAATGTGTCATGTAGTCGACCTTCACACGACACCACTAGGGGAAGAACAACACAACACATCATCAAAACATTGAACGAAAACCAACTTCGCATGATTACTTATAACAATACTTCTCCCATGTCCCCAAGAACAAAAGGAGCTACTTAGATATCATATTGATGTTCATGATCAGAGGAGATAAATATATGATTAACAATCTGAATATATAATCTTCCACCAAGTAAACCAACTAGCATCAACTACAAGATATAATCAACACTACTAACAACCCACATGTATCAATCTAAGGTTTGAGACAACGATTGGATACAAGAGATGTACTGGGGTTTGGAGATGAGATGGTGCTCGTGAATATGTTGATGGAGATGAGTCCTCCCACGATGAGAGGGGCGTTGGCGATGACGATGGCTTCGATTTTCCCCTCTCGGATGGAAGTATCCCCGACGGAATCGCTCTGCCAAAGAGCAAAAGTGCTCCTGCCCAGGTTCCGTCTTGAGATGACGGCGCATCGTCCCAAAAGTCTTCTTCTGATTTTTTTCAAGGGAAAATGGCTTCATATAGCAGAAGATTGGCTTCGGAGGGCCTTTGTGGGCCCCACAAGCTCACATGGCATGCCCCAGGGGGCGCCACCTGAGCTTGTGGGCCCATAGTGGGTCCTCTCTAGGTTTTTTCTTCTAGTATTTTTTTACATATTCCAAAATATATATCCATAACTTTCAGGTCATTTCGAGCTCCGCGGAATAGGTATCTCTGCCGTAGGTCCTTTTAGGTCTAGAATTCCAGCTGCCGGCAATCTCCCTTTTGTGATAGATCGTGCAATTTAAGAGATAAAAGGAATTATAATTGCATCAAAACGTGAAACTCTAAAACATTATAAACAACAGTAGGAAAACATGATGCAAAATCGACGTATCAACTCCCCAAGCTTAGACTCCACTTGTCCTCAAGAAAATACCGAGCTCGATAATCATGACCACCGGTTTAGAGAGAGAGGTGTTGGCAAAAGAAAATACAGACATGGTAGCATCATGATCATTATTATAACATCAATTATCAATCATAAAACTTCTCATGATCAAGTAACAATTCATTCACAAGTTAAAGTGTAGGCAATAAACTTACTTGAAAACTAACAAACTATGTTCTGAGTCATCAACGCAATTGCAATTCTTCATATTTCTAGGAAGGGTCTATGTAAGAGCTTTTGGTTTAGCAAACTTCACATACTCAACTATCATATAGTCTTCCACGATTGCTAGTACTTGATACGTCTCCAACGTATCTATAATTTTTGATTGTTCCATGTTGTTATATTATTAATATTGGGTGTTTTATATTCAATTACTAGCAAATTTATATCATTTTTTGGGACTAACCTATTGACATAGTGCCCAGTTCCAGTTGCTGTTTTCTGCTTGTTTTTTACTTTGCAGAATATCAATACCAAACAAAGTCCAAATGCAACGAAACTTTTTGGAGATTTTTTTCTGGACAGAAGACACCTAGGGAGCCAAAGGAGCACATGGGAGGAGGCCCGTGGGGCCCACTAGGAACCAGGGCACGCCAGGGAGCCCAGGCGCGCCTTGGTGGGTAGTGGAGCCCCCGGGAAGCTTCTCCAACGACATCCACCTCTATAAATACTCTAAAATCCCAAAAACCCTAGGGGAGTCAACGAAACATAGTTCTAGCCGCCAGAAGTTCCAGAACCATGAGATTCAATCTAGAGGCCTTTTCCGGCGCTCTGCCGGAGGGGGAAACAATCACGAATGGGTTCTTCATCATCCTTGTTGCCCCTCCGATGATGTGTGAGTAGTTTACCACAGACCTACGGGTCCGTAGCTAGTAGCTAGATGGCTTCTTCTCTCTTTTTGATCTTCAATACAATGTTCTCCTCGATGTTCTTGGAGATCTATTTGACGTAACTCCTTTTCACGGTATGTTTGGTGGGATCCGATGAATTGTGGGTTTATGATCAGTTCTATCCATGAATATTATTTGAGTTTTTGCTGAACTCTTTTATGCACGATTGTTATAACCTCGTATTTCTTCTCCAAAATTTTGGTTTGGTTTGGCCAACTAGATTGATTTTTCTTGCCATGGGAAGAGGTACTGGATGCATGTTGGATAGCGGTCGATGTGTGGAGTAATAGTAGTAGATGCTGGCAGGAGTCGGTCTATTAATCTTGGACATGATGCCTATATACATGATCATTGCCTTGGATGTCGTCATGATTATTCGCTTTTCTATCAATTGCCCAATAGTAATTTGTTTACCCACTATATGCTATTTTCTTGAGAGAAGCCTCTAGTGAAAACTACGGCCCCCGGTTCTATTTCCTATCATATTAAATCTAAAAATACCCTGTTGTACTTTTTATTTCTTTATTTTATTTTGTGTTTTAGTTAGATCTATTTATAAAATCTCAAACAATTTAATCTATCTCAATACCAAGGATGGACTGACAACCCCTCTTACGCGTTGGGTTGCAAGTATTTATTGTTTGTGTGCAGGTGTTGTTTACATAATGTTGCTTGGTTCTCCTACTGGATTGATAACCTTGGTTTCATAACCGAGGGAAATACTTACCTTTATTGTGCTGCATCATCCTCTCCTCTTCGGGAAATACCAATGCAGATACAAGCAATCAATACTCAAAACATATTTTTAGAGCAAACTATTTCAATCAGACACAAAGGAAGACATGGGTTTAATGTCTCACCTCCCAACTTGCTTATCACGAGGATAATGTCAACAATAATAAATCATGGTTACATATATTTAACTGGATATAAATGCCTGGATCATTCCCTACCACATGATGCTTGCCAAGTGGACAATAATCGAGATTTGAATAGGAGTAAATAATTTTGACTCTTCCATAAAAGTAAAGATTAAACATTCAAATATAGACCCTTCGCAGAGAGAAGCAGAGGTTGTCATGCGCTTTTGATTATTGGATGTGCAAACTCTTAATGCAAAGAAATGTCACTTTATATTGCCCCTTATGATAGCAACCCTTATTGAGAAGTCCCTCACTTTTACTGCGTTAACATCATAAGTTCGTATAAAACTTATTTTTCCTTACAATAAAATATCATACATATTTAGGATCAACTTTTATTGCTTTGCATCGATGAAAACTTACTTGAAGGATCTTATTCAATCCATAGGTAGAAATGGTGGACTCTCATGATGAGAAACTGAGTTTAAGGGTGTTTCGATGCACAAGTAGTATATCTATGTAGTATAGAAATTTTTGGCTAGCAAAGATTATAAGCAAGCATCACATGTTAGAGGCTCCATGACAATATAACTTCTATGCAAATATAAGCAAACATAACTCATTCTGTCGATGTCGTAATGGTTTATGTAAACCAATGGCTCGAATACAACACTCAGTCACTCAGATCCCAACTAGATGATGCGTTGATAGACATACGCGAGAAGAAAGTCAAGATTGATGAGAAGCAAGTCCAGATTAATGAGATGCGAGCCCAAAACAATGAGATTGGAGTCCAGATAAGGAACTTCAAGAAGCTTTAATTTGTACTCCTAGCTCGATCAGTAGCAACATTTCTTCTAGTGACAGCCATTGCACTAATGATGTTTTTAGTTTAGACAACTAGCCAAAGGAACAATTAGCAATTATTCTTTAGTTCGTGAACTATTATCTTGTGAATAGTATTATGTACCCTTGACCAGTTCCAATAGTATTTCTTGCTTTGTATCAATCTTAGATCAAATTTTATAAACATGTAGAATTTTCCCTTCAAACATTTAAATGCCAACTATTGGTTAAAAACTTCTATATCAAATTTTTGACACACCTAACCTTTAAACACCTCAAAATATCACCAAATTTAGTCAATATCCTAAAAAACTTACTAGTAGCGTGCACCCTACCACCATGCATCACAAGTAAGCTTAACAATGGTGTGCATGGAATCTTGCATCTGTTTTGATCGGTGGAATCTTCCATCGGTTTTGATCGGTTTTCGGATGGTTCCACGTGTTTTTTTCCTTTTGCTGTGTTTTTTCTAAAATTTTCATTGGTTTCTTCATTTATTTTTTAATATTTTTCTGTTCGCTTTTTCAAATACATGCCCCATTTTTAATACACGTTGTATATTTTTCATATCACATTGAATAAGTTTGTTGATACACATTGAACCTTTTCAAATACACGATGCACATTTTTTACAAATACATGTTTGAACTTTTTTGTATACATATCAACATTTTCCAAATATGCATTGATTTTTTTAATACACATTAAAAAATTGGACATGTGTGAAATAACTTTTAGATATACCATGAACATTTAAAAAAATGCATGATGAACATGTTTTAATACATGGTGTAAAAATTTTGTATACATATTGAAACTTTCTCGCATACACCTTAAAATTTTGTTCAATACTACTGAAACATTTCTGAGATAGACTTTGAACATTTTGTAAATAGATGATGATTTTTCTCAAATACACATTGTAAATTTTTCATATACACACTGAACTTTTTGATACATGTTGCAATTTTTTAATAAATGATGAACGTTTTTGAAATAGATGTTTGCATTCATTTTTCAATAAACATGAAATGGTTTTGAACATTTTTTAATACACCTAGGATATATTTTGAATACTGAAACATTTTTTTGAATGGCAAAGACATTTTTTTAATTGCACAAACAAAGTATTTACACTATATAAACATTTTATAAATGCGTGATGACCGTTTCTAAAAAACAAAGTAAATTAAATTTTAAAATATATTTTTGGAAATTTATGAAATATAAACAAAAGAAGAAAAAGAAAAAAAGTGAGTACGCTTTGATGTACAATTTGATGTCACTTTTTCGGGTGCGTATGCTGTGTTGTATGCAGAATCATGGGCCTGGCCAATTTGAGCTACTGTAGGCGGGCGTTCCAGGGAGCTCTTATGTGCCGCTTGTTGTGGTAGAGTGTCGGGCAAACGCACGGGCGACCGACTGGGTCGGCCCACTGGCGCACAAGCGGATCTGTATGGAGAAGCGATCGAGCACTGTAGCATAAATTCACAAAAACATCGCGTGCTACCAGGGATCGAGCCCGAGACCTCCGACATTAGAGTTTGTTGTGCTAGCCAGCAGAGATAATGAGCTTGAATGATTAAAGAGCAGCACAAGTTTATAAAGAACCAAAAAACAGATGATTTGGTCTGTTATTGCCGAGTCTTTTGGTATCTCTATACCTGAATCTTTCATTTCATCATCTTCTTTATGGAAGAAGAGAAAATCTCGGAAGCAATTAACACTGTTACTTCTACTACCTTGTGGAGCTTATGCCTTTTGCGCAATGATTTTGTCTTTCAAGGGCGAAAAATGGCGAAATATACGTTGTGTCTTGGATCTGGTAGGGGCTATGATCAGGCGGTGGAAACTTCTATGTACAGAGGCCCAGGGTGCTCTTCTTTTCCAGTGCTTAAGGCTTTTGGATCGTCGAAGATGGGAGTTGCTCAGGATCGCCTGGAGTGGCTGAATGCTTGGCAAGGAGGGCGTGTGGTGTTTTGTGTTCTGCAATGTTCATGTGTTCCTTCCCCTCCTTATGCTTGGAGTAATTGTAATAGGGAGTGACTTTATTTAGAACCCTTCCAGTTATGTGTGTCGTGGCAGCTACTTCAGGTTGCCGCCGGGAACTGTTAAACAGTATGTTATGTTTGCTTGCCTTGGCTTAATAAAGTTGGGGCAGGAGGAAACCCCTTTCCTTTCAAAACAAAAGAACCAAAAACAACGTAGATCCAAAACTTTTTCCTTTTCGTTCTTTCCATTTTTCGTTTTTGTGTTTTTGATTTTGTTTCTTCAAAATTCCAAAAAATGTTCTCGATACTGAAATTTGGTCACAGATACAAATTTTTTGGGGGTGTTTTCATAATTATTCATGTTTTTCAGAAAAATGTTCAGGACTTCAAAAAGTATTCATGTCTATAGAAATCTGAATATTTTTTAAAAAATAGAATGTTTTATGAACCACGAACACTTTTCAATTTTTTAATTTTATTTGAAAAATCTACAAACATTTTCACAAAATGGGAATATTTTTTGAAAATCACCAATGTTTTTTTGAACATGTAAACATTCTTTTTGAAAAAGGGAAAATTCTTTTGAAACACTTAACAAAATTTGAAAACATGAACATTTTTTTAAAACTAGCAAATAAATTTGGAAATAGGAACATATTTTGAAATTTGCAAGCAATTTTTTAAAAGAGGAACAATTTTTGGATACACAAGAGTTTTTTGGAAACGCAAACATTTTTTGAAACTGAGGAACAAATTTGAAACCTACGAGCAGTAGTTTCTACTTCCCCCCTTGCCTCTCTCTCTGCATCGAGTGTGGACTTATTGTAATAGCTATTTACTTTGCTTTGACTTTGGTTTTCTTTTGAACTACTTCTCTCAGGGAGCTGATGTATGCACAACTGTTTTTGGTTTCATTCGAGCAATGGAACCAGGGAGGAGCCTCCGTGTTCTTCTAAAGAGGAACAAATTTGAAAACGTGAATAATTTTCAGAAACATTTTTTTTGAAATTTGCAAACAATTCTTGGAAATACAAATGTTTCTTTTAAACGCAAATATTTTTTGAAACTGCGAAACAAATTTGAATACGTGGAAAATTTATGGAAACAGAAACATTTTTTGAAAACAAGAACATTATTTGAAAACCAGATTTTTTTAAACTCCCAAATTTTTGTAAAATGCAAACTTATTTATATGAACAAATTTAAAAAAACAAACATTTTATGGAATAAAGAAGAAAAAGAAAAAGGAAAGAACAAAAAAACAGAAAAAGAGTTACCAAAGCCGGAAAAAACCAGTTAGGAAACCTCCTAGAAGGTTACCAAAACCGGAAGAAAACCAGTTAGGAACCTCCTGGAAGGTTCCCAAAACCAGGATGGCTGAAGCGCTGGGAGGGCTGGCCCAGATCATCCCTCGCTCGCGAACTCTTGTGCGAAAGCTCGATAACTTGACGAAGGTTCGTCATATAATATTTTCCGGTGTTCCATACATCTCACAAGAAGCAAGGTATAGGCGGGGACCTCCTATATGCAGCTTAATGCGCCAACTAAAGACGCCACGAACACAAAGGGAGCCCGACTGGGCCGGTCCATTTAGCAGCAACATATAACATAAAAATCCTGAAAACAGAAATAGAAAGGAATCGAACACACGACCTTCCGGTTCACTAAAAAAAACATGTGACGTCCTGGTCCCTGAAAGTGTGCTGCAACCGGAGCCAACTAGCGTTAGTGGCTGGTTCGCAACGCATACTTTAAGAATAAACTGGACCAGCAGATACAATATTTTAGAAAATTGTGAATAATTTGGAAACATGTTTTTTTGAATAATATGAAAAACTTTTGAATTCTATTTTTAAATGCAGTTTTCTAATAAAAATATGAATAAAATTTTAACCACAATGGGTTTTGAAATTCTAAACATTATTTGAAAATGTGAACATCTTTTGAAATTCACAGGACATATTTTGAATTTTCGAACAAAACATTTAGTAACGCGAGTAAGTTTTTAAATCCCGAACATTTTTGGAAGAAGCACATTTTTTTCAAATTTTGAACATTTTATTGAAAATAAAACAATAATTAAATTTTCAGAACAATCGAGAATTTTTTTTATTTTGTTTATGAAATATATGAAACGAGAGAAGGAACAAATAAATGAAAGGGAAAAATATAAATATAAAGGAGAGGAAAAAACCAAATAACAAAAACCTTTAAAAACCGGTAGATATATAAAATATAACCAAAATAAGTTATACCGAAACATTCTCTAAGGTTTCTAAAACCAGCAGAAACTGGGGATGGACCCTTGTCCAAACAGGCGCCCCTATTT
>NC_057805.1:116359854-116390909 GCF_018294505.1 Triticum aestivum
AACCCTAGGCCCCTCCGGTGTCTATATAAACCGGAGGGTTTAGTCCATAGAGGGCAATCGTAATCATACAGGCTAGACATCTAGTGTTTAGCCATTATGATCTCGTGGTAGATCAACTCTTGTAATTCTCATATTCATCAAGATCAATCAAGCAGGAAGTAGGGTATTACCTCCATCAAGAGGGCCCGAACCTGGGTAAACATCGTGTCCCCCGTCTCCTGTTACCATCGACCCTAGACGCACAGTTCGAGACCCCCTACCCGAGATCTGCCGGTTTTGACACCGACATTGGTGCTTTCATTGAGAGTTCCTTTGTGACGTTGAAGACAGGATTGATGGGTCACCTTGTTATCAAGGACAACATCACTTCCGGAGGAGCCCTGGCCTCAGGCCAAACCCTCCGGCTGGGCGACTTTACCATGATCGCCCGTTCGGCTGTAAAGCCGACGATGACTTCTCAGGTCGTCGAAAATCGCCTCCGTGTTGACTCCGAACACTCCAAACGGATGGATCCGGCGGAGTTGTCGTCTTTAAACGAACTCCTGGATCGCATCGCTGCCCTGGGGGTCGCTACAGATTATGATCGGATCAGGCTTAAACCCGATGAGAGAGAAATCAAATCTCCGCCGATCACCCATCAGATAGCGGTCGTAGAGGAGCAGAACAACCACTCTTCCCCTACGTTGAAGACGAATTGTGTTTGGATTTCCGAGCTCGAAAAACCAGACACCTGCCTGCAGGACGACATGTCCGGTCCCCCGAATCTAGAATCGGGCGTCGAGCCCGAAAAATCACTCAACATCCCGGAGCCCGAACTATTAAGCTCGGAAGTTCTTCAAACTCCGGACTCTAAATTGGGTCAAGGATTGGATTTAAAGCCACCCACCCACCACAATCAATATCCGCCAAGCAATTCCGGCCCTTCGGATATATGCGACCTCATGTACGTACGACAACAGTCTCAGGAAACAGTCCATCACTTTTGGGCCAGATTCCTCCTTGTCAAAGACAAGACTAAAGATTGCCGCGACGAGGACGCGATTTCGATATTCTGCAATAATTGCACGGACGAAGGAATCCTCAACGCCATAAACCACCGTCGCGTATTACACTTCGCTGACTTGGCAACTATAGTACAGAAGTACTGCGCAATGGAAAGCGCATGGACAACTCAGACGACTCGTTGGGAACCACCGATCTCCACTCAACCCCCGTGGCGAGCAAAAAGGATGCACCCTTGCGGGGCACCCGACCACATAGTGAAGAAAACTAAGCCCACTACGGGACGCGGAACCGTTCTGGAGGGATGGCTCGATAGGCCATGCAAAATACACACGACACCGGATACCGTACCAACCCACAGCCTTAGAGCATGTTGGATACTCCGGCAAGTGGCCAAGAGCGGCGAGGATATCCTCACCAAAGACACCTCAGAGCAACACCTCCCGGAGGACGACGACCTCAGAGTATTGACGATCTTCGAGACTTTCGCTTCAAACAATCGGCGCAAGAGGGCACTCCGCGACCTCGCCGGAGTCTGCCAAGTAGCAGCAATAAACCCCTGGAACGACATGGCCATAACTTTCAATGCCAGTGACGAACCAAGACTCCGGTCAGTCCGGGCACCAGCCGCCTTGGTCCTCAATCCAATTGTGGACGGCTTTCGGCTCACTAAAGTGCTCATGGACGGCGGCAGTGGGCTAAACCTCATTTACGAGGACACACTCAATAAAATGGAAATAGACAGGAGCCGCATCGAGCAAAGTAATATGACCTTCCGAGGAATCATTCCCAGCTAGGAGGCGCGGTGCGCGGGGAAAATCACACTTGACATGGTATTCGGCACGCCGGCTAACTACCGGTCCGAAGAAATAACCTTCCAAGCGGCCCCTTTCAACAGTGGATATCATGCCCTGTTGGGGCGAGATGCATTCACACACTTTCAATCCATACCCCACTACGGGTATATGAAGCTCAAGATGCCCGGGCCCAACGGTATTATCACTCTCGCCAGTGATCCGAACATAGCCCTCCGCGCCAAAAACAAAACCGCATCCCTGGCCCTCGAAGCACTGTCCGAGGCCCTCGTGGCTGAGGAGTTAACCGCACTACGCTCCACAGTGGATAGAGACGACGTAATCCTTGATAAGCGGTCCAAATCCACCTCCTTCAAACCAGCAGACGAAATAGTCAAATTTCAAGTACACCCGACGGACCCCAAGAAGACAGCTTCCATCGGGGCACAACTGGACCCAGCGACGAGCGTTCCTGCGCGAGAACTGGGACATATTCGCCTGGCACCCTTCTGATATGCCAGGAATCCCACGCGGGTTGGCCGAACACAGCCTCAATATATTGAAAGGTTATAAGCCAGTGAAGCAAACACTGCGGCGTTTTTCCGAACCCAAACGACTCGATTTCAAAGACCTCAACAAGGCCTGCCCTAAGGATCCCTTCCCCCTCCCCCGCATCGACCAGATTATTGATGCTACCGCGGGACATGACTCATTTGTTGGGGAACGTAGCAGAAATTCAAAATTTTCCTACGTGTCACCAAGATCGATCTAGGAGATGCTAGCAACGAGAGGGGAGGAGTGCATCTACATACCCTTGTAGATCGCGAGCGGAAGCATTCAAGAGAACGGGGTTGGTGGAGTCGTACTCGTCGTGATCCAAATCACCGATGATCCTAGCGCCGAACGGACGACACCTCCGCGTTCAACACACGTACGGTTGGGAAGACGTCTCCTCCTTCTTGATCCAGCAAGGGGGGAGGAGAAGTTGATGGAGATCCAGCAGCACGACGGCGTGGTGGTGGAAGTAGCGGGATTCCAACAGGGCTTCGCCAAGCGCTGCGGGAGAAGGGAGATGTGTCACGGGATGGAGAGGGAGGCGCCAGGACTTGGGGTGCTGCTCCCATGCGCCTCCCCACTATATATAGGGGTGGAGGGGGCTGGTTTCTTGCCCTCCAAGTCCATTGGGGCGTTGGCAAAGGTGGGGGAAAGAAATCCCATCATTTCCCTTCCCCACCGATTGTTATCCCCCTTTTTTAGGGATCTTGATCTTATCCCTTCGGGATATGATCTTATTCCTTCTAAGGTGGGATCTTGGTGCGCCTTGACCAGGGGTGTGGGGCCTTGCCCCCACTACCCACGTTCATGTGGGTTCCCCCATGCAGGTGGGCCCCACTTCGGAACCTTCTAGAACCTTCCCGGTACAATACCGAAAAATCCCGAACATTTTCCGGTGGCCAAAATAGGACTTCCCATATATAAATCTTTACCTCCGGACCATTCCGGAACTCCTCGTGACGTCCGGGATCTCATCCGGGACTCCGAACGACTTTCGGATTTCCGCATACTAATATCTCTACAACTCTAGCGTCACCGAACCTTAAGTGTGTAGACCCTACGGGTTTGGGAGACATGCAGACATGACCGAGACGACTCTCCGGTCAATAACCAGCAGCGGGATCTGGATACCCATGTTGGCTCCCACATGTTCCACGATGATCTCATCGGATGAACCACAATGTCGAGGATTCAATCAATCCCGTATACAATTCCCTTTGTCAATCGGTACGTTACTTGCCTGAGATTCGATCGTCGATATCCCAATACCTTGTTCAATCTCGTTACCGGCAAGTCACTTTACTCATACCGTAACACATGATCCCGTGGCTAACTCCTTAGTCACATTGAGCTCATTATGATGATGCATTACCGAGTGGGCCCAGAGATACCTCTCCGTCATACGGAGTGACAAATCCCAGTCTCGATTCGTGCCAACCCAACAGACACTTTCGGAGATACCTGTAGTGCACCTTTATAGCCACCCAGTTACGTTGTGACGTTTGGTACACCCAAAGCATTCCTACGGTATCCGGGAGTTGCACAATCTCATGGTCTAAGGAAATGATACTTGACATTAGAAAAGCTCTAGCAAACGAACTACACGATCTTGTGCTATGCTTAGGATTGGGTCTTGTCCATCACATCATTCTCCTAATGATGTGATCCCGTTATCAATGACATCCAATGTCCATGATCAGGAAACCATAACCATCTATTGATCAACAAGCTAGTCAACTAGAGGCTTACTAGGGACATGTTGTGGTCTATGTATTCACACATGTATTACGGTTTCCAGTTAATACAATTATAGCATGAACAACAGACAATTATCATGAACAAGGAAATACAATAATAACCATTTTATTATTGCCTCTAGGGCATATTTCCAACAGTCTCCCACTTGCACTAGAGTCAATAATCTAGTTCACATCACCATGTGATTAACACTCAAAGTTCACATCGCCATGTGACTAATACCCAAGAGTTTACTAGAGTCAATAATCTAGTTCACATCACCATGTGATTAACACTCAATGAGTTCTATGGTTTGATCATGTTCTGCTTACGAGAGAGGTTTTAGTCAACGAGTCTGCAACATTCAGATCCGTGTGTGCTTTACAAATCTCTATGTCATCTTGTAGATGCAGCTACCACGCGCCACTTGGAACTATTCCAAATAACTGCTCTACTATACGAATCCGGTTTACTACTCAGAGTCATCTGGATTAGAGTCAAAGTTTTCATCGACGTAACCCCTTACGACGAACTCTTTCACCACCTCCATAATCGAGAAAATTCCTTAGTCCACTAGTTACTAAGGATAAGTTCGACCGCTATCATGTGATCCATTCCTGGATCACTCTTGTACCCCTTGACTGACTCATGGCAAGGTACACTTCAGGTGCGGTACACAGCATAGCATACTGTAGAGCCTACGTCTAAAGCATAGGGGACGACCTTCGTCCTTTCTCTCTCTTCTGCCGTGGTCAGGTCTTGAGTCTTACTCAATACTCACACCTTGTAACACAGCCAAGAACTCCTTCTTTGCTGATCTATTTTTGAACTCCTTCAAAATCCTGTCACGGTATGCATTCATTTGAAAGTACTATTAAGCGTTTTTGATCTATCCTTATAGATCTTGATGCTCAATGTTCAAGTAGCTTAATCCAGGTTTTGCATTGAAAAATACTTTTCAAATAACCCTGTATGCTTTCCAGAAATTCTACATCATTTCTGATCAACAATATGTTAACAACATATACTCATCAAAAATTCTATAGTGCTCCCACTCACTTCTTTGGAAATAAAAGTTTCTCATAAACTTTGTAAAAACCCAAAATCTTTGATCATCACATCAAAGCGTACATTCCAACTCCGAGATGCTTACTCCAGTCCTTAGAAGGATTGCTGGAGCTTTGCATACTTGTTAGCATCTTTCAGGATTGACAAAACCTTCTAGTTGTATCACATACAACCTTTCCTCAAGAAAATCGTCGAGGAAACAATATTTTGACATCCTATCTGCAAGATTTCATAAATAATGCAGTAACTGCTAATATAATTCCAACAGACTCTTAGCATCGCTACGAGTGAGAAAGTCTCATCGCAGTCAACTCCTTGAACTCGTCGGAAAACATCTTAACGACAAGTCGAGCTTTCTTAATGGTGATACTTACCATCATTGTCTGTCTTCCCTTTTAAAATCCATCTGCACCCAACAGCCTTACGACCATCAAGTAGTTCTTCCAAAGTCTACACTTTGTTTTTATACTTGGATCCTCTCTCGGATTTTATGGCCTCGAGCCATTCGTCGGAATCCGGGCCCACCATCGCTTCTCCATAGCTTGTAGGTTCATTGTTATCTAGCAACATGACTTCCAAGACAGGATTACATACCACTCTGAAGTAGTACGCATCCTTGTCGTCCTATGAGGTTTGGTAGTGACTTGATCTGAAGTTTCATGATCACTATCATAAGCTTCCACTTCAATTTGTGTAGGTGCCACAGGAACAACTTCCTGTGCCCTGCTACACATTAGTTGAAGTGACGGTTCAATGACCTCATCAAGTCTCCACCATCCTCCCACTCAATTCTTTCGAGAGAAACTTTTCCTCGAGAAAGGACCCGTTTCTAGAAACAATCACTTTTGCTTCTAGATCTGTAATAGGAGGTATACCCAACTGTTTTGGGTATTCTATGAAGATGCATTTATCCGCTTTGGGTTCGAGCTTATCAGCCTGAAACTTTTTCACATAAGCGTCGCAGCCCCAAACTTTTAAGAAACGACAGCTTAGGTTTCTCTAAACCATAGTTCATACGGTGTCGTCTCAACAAAATTGCGTGGTGCCCTATTTAAAGTGAATGCGGTTGTCTCTAATGCCTAACCCATAAACGATAGTTGTAATTCGATAAGAGACATCATGGTATGCACCATATCCAATAGGGTGCAGTTATGATGTTTGGACACATCATCACAATATGGTGTTCCAGGCGGTATTAGTCGTGAAACAATTTCCACAATTTCTTAATTGTGTGCCAAACTCGTAACTCAGATATTCATCTCTATGATCATATCACAGACATTTTATCCTCTTGTCACGACGATCTTCAACTTCACTCTGAAATTACTTGAACCTTTCAATAATTCAGACTTGTGTTTCATCAAGTAAATATTCTCAGCATCTACTCAAATCATCTGTGAAGTAAGAACATAACGATATCCACTGCGTGTGTCAGCACTCATTGGACTGCACACATCAAATGTATTACTTCCAACAAGTTGCTCTCTTGTTCCATCTTACTGAAAACGAGGCCTTTCAGTCATCTTGCCCATGTGGTATGCTTTGCATGTCTCAAGTGATTCAAAATCAAGTGAGTCCAAATGATCCATCTGTATGGACTTTCTTCATGCATATATACTAATAGACATGGTTCGCATGTCTCAATCTTTTCAAAAACGAGTGAGTCCAAAGATCCATCAACATGGAGCTTCTTCATGCGTTTTATACCAATATGACTCAAGTGGCAGTGCCACAAGTATGTGGTACTATCATTACTATCTTATATCTTTTGGCATGAACATGTGTATCACTACGATCGAGATTCAATAAACCATTCATTTTAGGTGCAAGACCATTGAAGGTATTATTCAAATAGACAGAGTAACCCTTATTCTCCTTTAATGAATAACCGTATTGCGATAAACATAATCCAATCATGTCTATGCTCAACGCAAACACCAAATAACAATTATTCAGGTTTAACCCCAATCTCGATGGTAGAGGGAGCATGCGATGCTTGATCACATCAACCTTGGAAACACTTCCAACACATATCGTCATCTCACCTTTAGCTAGTCTCCGTTTATTCCGCAGCTTTTATTTCGAGTTACTAACACTTAGCAACCGAACCGGTATCTAATACCCTGGTGCTACTAGGAGTACTAGTAAAGTACACATTAATATAATGTATATCCAATATACTTCTGTCGACCTTGCCAGCCTTCTCATCTACGAAGTATCTAGGGTAGTTCTGCTTCAGTGACCGTTCCCCTCATTTCAGAAGCACTTAGTCTCGGGTTTGGGTTCAACCTTGGGTTTCTTCACTAGAGCAGCAACTGATTTGCCGTTTCATGAAGTATCCCTTCTTGCCCTTGCCCTTCTAGAAACTAGTGGTTTTACTAACCATCAACAATTGATGCTCCTACTTGATTTCTACTTTCGCGGTGTCAAACATCGCAAGTTGCTCAAGGACCATCATGTCTATCCCTGATATGTTATAGTTCATCACGAAGCTCTAATAGCTTGGTGGCAGTGACTATGGAGAACCATCACTATCTCATCTGGAAGATTAACTCCCACTCGATTCAAGTGATTGTAGTACTCAGACAATCTGAGCACATGCTCAACGATTGAGCTTTTCTCCCTTAGTTTGCAGGCTTAAGAAACTTGTCAGAGGTCTCATACCTCTTGACGTGGGCACTAGTCTGAAATCCCAATTTCAGTCTTTGGAACATCTCATATGTTCTGCGACGTTTCAAAACCGTCTTTGGTGCCACAATTTTAAACCGTTAGCATCACACACTGAACTATCACGTAGTCATCAAAACGTGTATGTCAGATGTTTCGTAACATCTATAGACGACGCTCGAGGTTCAGCACACCGAGCGGTGCATTAAGGACATAAGCCTTCTGTGCAGCAATGAGGACAATCCTCGGTTTACGGACCCAGTCCGCATAATTGCTACTATCAACTTTCAACTAAATTTTCTCTAGGAACATATCTTAGTAGAACTAAAGCGTAAGCTACGACATTATTTGCAAAGACCTTTTGACTATGTTCATGATAATTAAGTTCATCTGATTATTTAATGAACTCCCACTTAGATAGACATCGCTCTAGTCATCTAAGTGATACATGATCCGAATCGACTAGGCCGTGTCCGATCATCACGTGAGACGGATTAGTCATCATCGGTGAACATCTCCATGTTGATCGTATCTACTATACGACTCATGTTCGACCTTTCGGTCTCTTGTGTTCCGAGGCCATGTCTGTACATGCTAGGCTCGTCAAGTCAACCTAAGTGTTTTGCTTGTGTTCCGAGACCATGTCTGTACATGCTAGGCTCGTCAACACCCGTTGTATGCGAACGTTAGAATCTATCACACCCGATCATCACGTGGTGCTTCGAAACAACGAACCTTCGCAACGGTGCACAGTTAGGGGGAACACATCTCTTGAAATTTTAGTGAGGGGTCATCTTATTTAAGCCACCGTTGTTCTAAGCAAATAAGATGTAAACATGACAAACATCACATGCAAATCATAAAGTGACATGATATGGCCAATATCATCTTGCGCCTTTGATCTCCATCTTCGAGGCGCGGCATGATCACCTTCGTCACCGACATGACACCATGATCTCCATCATCGTGTCTTCATGAAGTTGTCTCGCCAACTATTACTTCTACTACTATGGCTAACGGTTAGCAATAAAGTAAAGTAATTACATGGCGTTTTTCATTAACACGCAGGTCATACAATAAATTAAGACAACTCCTATGGCTCCTGCCGGTTGTCATACTCATTGACATGCAAGTCGTGATTCCTATTACAAGAACATGATCAATCTCATACATCACATAGATAATTCATCACATCCTTTTGGCCATATCACATCACATAGCATACCCTGCAAAAACAAGTTAGACGTCCTCTAATTGTTGTTGCATGTTTTACGTGGCTGCTATGGGTTTCTAGCAAGAACGTTTCTTACCTACGCAAAAGCCACAACGGTGATATGCCAATTGCTATTTACCCTTCATAAGGACCCTCTTCATCGAATCCGATCCGACTAAAGTGGGAGAGACAGACACCCGCTAGCCACCTTATGCATCAAGTGCATATTAATCGGTGAAACCTGTCTCACGTAAGAGTACGTGTAAGGTCGGTCCGGGCCGCTTCATCCCACAATGCCGCCGAATCAAGATAAGACTAGTAACGGTAAGCAAATTGAACAAATCATCGCCCACAACTAATTTGTGTTCTACTCGTGCATAGAATCTACGCATAGACCTGGCTCATGATGCCACTGTTGGGGAACGTAGCAGAAATTCAAAATTTTCCTACGTGTCACCAAGATCAATCTAGGAGATGCTAGCAACGAGAGGGGAGGAGTGCATCTACATACCCTTGTAGATCGCTAGCGGAAGCGTTCAAGAGAACGGGGTTGGTGGAGTCGTACTCGTCGTGATCCAAATCACCGATGATCCTAGCGCCGAACGGACGGCACCTCCGCGTTCAACACACGTATGGTTGGGAAGACGTCTCCTCCTTCTTGATACAGCAAGGGGGGAGGAGAAGTTGATGGAGATCCAGCAGCACGACGGCGTGGTGGTGGAAGTAGCGGGATTCCAACAGGGCTTCGCCAAGCGCTGCGGGAGAAGGGAGATGTGTCACGGGAGGGAGAGGGAGGCGCCAGGACTTGGGGTGCTGCTCCCATGCGCCTCCCCACTATATATAGGGGTGGAGGGGGCTGGTTTCTTGCCCTCCAAGTCCATTGGGGCGTTGGCAAAGGTGGGGGAAAGAAATCCCATCATTTCCCTTCCCCACCGATTGTTATCCCCCTTTTTTAGGGATCTTGATCTTATCCCTTCGGGATATGATCTTATTCCTTCTAAGGTGGGATCTTGGTGCGCCTTGACTAGGGGTGTGGGGCCTTGCCCCCACTACCCACGTTCATGTGGGTCCCCCCATGCAGGTGGGCCCCACTTCGGAACCTTCTAGAACCTTCCCGGTACAATACCGAAAAATTCCGAACATTTTCCGGTGGCCAAAATAGGACTTCCCATATATAAATCTTTACCTCCGGACCATTCCGGAACTCCTCGTGACGTCCGGGATCTCATCCGGGACTCCGAACGACTTTCGGATTTCCGCATACTAATATCTCTACAACTCTAGCGTCACCGAACCTTAAGTGTGTAGACCCTACGGGTTTGGGAGACATGCAGACATGACCGAGACGACTCTCCGGTCAATAACCAACAGCGGGATTTGGATACCCATGTTGGCTCCCACATGTTCCACGATGATCTCATCGGATGAACCACGATGTCGAGGATTCAATCAATCCCGTATACAATTCCCTTTGTCAATTGGTACGTTACTTGCCCGAGATTCGATCGTCGGTATCCCAATACCTTGTTCAATCTCGTTACCGACAAGTCACTTTACTCGTACCGTAATGCATGATCCCATGGCTAACTCCTTAGTCACATTGAGCTCATTATGATGATGCATTACCGAGTGGGCCCAGAGATACCTCTCCGTCATACGGAGTGACAAGTCCCAGTCTCGATTCGTGCCAACCCAACAGACACTTTCGGAGATACCTGTAGTGCACCTTTATAGCCACCCAGTTACGTTGTGACGTTTGGTACACCCAAAGCATTCCTACGGTATCCGGGAGTTGCACAATCTCATGGTCTAAGGAAATGATACTTGACATTAGAAAAGCTCTAGCAAACGAACTACACGATCTTGTGCTATGCTTAGGATTGGGTCTTGTCCATCACATCATTCTCCTAATGATGTGATCCCGTTATCAATGACATCCAATGTCCATGGTCAGGAAACCATAACCATCTATTGATCAACGAGCTAGTCAACTAGAGGCTTACTAGGGACATGTTGTGGTCTATGTATTCACACATGTATTACGGTTTCCAGTTAATACAATTATAGCATGAACAACAGACAATTATCATGAACAAGGAAATACAATAATAACCATTTTATTATTGCCTCTAGGGCATATTTCCAACATCATTGTGTTTCCTCGACTCATACTCCGGATACCACCAAATCAAAATGAAGGAATCCGATTAAGCCGCAACGGCATTCATTACCCCATACGGGCCTTTCCGCTTCAACACTATGCCCTTTGGGCTTAAAAACACCGGCGCCACCTACCAACGCATGATCCAAACATGCCTGGAGAAGCAAATCGGCAGGACATTTGAAGCATATGTAGATGACGTCATCATCAAGACTAGGCACGTCGAGTCATTAATAGACGATCTGCATCTCACATTCGACAGCCTCCGTACATATGACATGAAGCTCAATTCGGAAAAGTGTGTTTTCGGCATTCCCGCTGGAAAACTGCTGGGCTTCATTGTTTCCAATAGAGGAATTGAGGCAAATCCAGCCAAAATCCGAGCTTTGTCACAATTGGCTACACCAACAGACCTTAAACGGGTCCAAAAGCTAGCCGGATGCGTAGCAGCTTTAAGCCGCTTTATATCCAAACTAGGGGAAAAGGCATTGCCACTTTATCGCCTTCTCTGACACACCGACCACTTCAAGTGGACGGATGCGGCAACGGCTGGACTGGAAGAATCTTTTAGTGAGCAACCCAATCCTGGCCGCGCCAAACATCGGCGAACCAATGTTTTTTTGACTCGTAACTGTAGGGGAAACCCCCCACAGCATTAAACATTAATTAATAATTTAACAAGACAATATACATGGATTACAAGTGGTAATCTAAAAAAGAAGAAAAGGAACTAAACTAAGAAGCTAGCTTAAACAACCTCATGGAGGTAAGAAAGAAATCCATCTTAACAGCTCCTCCTTGTACCTTTGCTTGACTCTATGCTGCATGAGTGTAATATCATGGATGAAGGCACTCCTCCATCTATTAAAACTTTGTCTCTCATGTCTGAATACTCTTGCATTTCTCATTATCCAAATGTTCCAGCAAGCAACAAAAACAACCTCAGTAAATAAAGGTTTTGCAAAATCTTGCTTAGCTTGCATCACAATAGTGGACATATCATCTCCAGGTGGCCATGAAATTTGAAGGTAATTCCAATTCTCACACTGAAATTTCATTCAAAGAATAAGTGATTCCTGGTCTCACGTGTCACCAGGGGACAAAGCACACAATTGATCCCATCCTCCAAATGCCAGTGCCTTCTTTCAACCACATCTTTAGTGTTCAGCCTATCCATAATTAGCATCCAAACAAACACTTTGATTTTCATTGTGCAGGAGGATCTCCATATCCACAAAAGGAGAGGATTGAAAGACATGGCTGAATGCATGAAAGAATAAAATAGCTTGGGCTTGAAGGTATGGCAAGTCCCCTGCCAGTACCAGATGTCATTTGCATCCACTTCCCTATTGCAATTGGCCATCAGATTTTGCACAGTCATATACTCCTGGTAGGCCTGTGCAGATAGAGGTAAGTGGAACATCTGAGTAATATTCTGTGATTGAAAAGCCTCAGAAACTGTAATCCAGGGATCTTTCACATATGAAAAGAGCCTTGGAAATCTTGTTTGTAATGTGATCACTGAGTCATCAATCTTCCACTTATCAGACCAGAACAAAGCTGAATTCCCAGAGTTGATTTGTACCCAGGTTGTGTTCCTAAAATGATCTAGCAATTTGCAGATATATTTCCACCAAAAAGAACCACAACTATCAGTCCCCTGGGGTACAGAAGAGTGGTAATATGTATCCCAGATAAGTGAGACCCATGGCAGATCCAACCTATTTAGGAATTTATGCAAGTGTTTGAGCAAAAGAGCCATGTTCTGTATACCCAGGTTTAAGATGCCCAGTCCACCTTTATTTTTGGGCCTACAAATGAGGCCCCAGGCTGCCAAGGATGGTGAGGGCTCATCTCTATGCTTTCTCCATAAACACCGCCTTTGTATTCGCTCCAATTGCTTTAAAATCCCTGCAGGAACAAGTAAGCTGCCTAGATAGAATATGGGCATCGAAGACATGGCAGAATTCAAAAACTAGAGCCTTTTCCCCTGATTTAGAAATGAAGAACTAGCTGACATTCTTCTCTTATTATACATATCTGCAACTCACCAAGTGGTGAGCGCGGTGCTCGTCGTTGAGCGAGAGGAGGACGGACACAAATTCACACTTCAGAAACCGGTATACTATGTATCCACCGTCCTCACACCATGCAAATCCCGGTACCCTCATTACCAAAAGATAGCATATGCGGTCTTCATGGCATCCCGGAAGCTACGACACTACTTTCAAGAATGCTCAATCAGGGTGGCTTCCGAAGTACCACTCAATGATATAATAAACAACCGTGATGCTATGGGCCGGATTGCTAAGTGGGCCATTGAGCTCCTGCCATTTGATATAACATACAAACCACGCCGGGCCATTAAATCCCAAGTATTGGCCGACTTCGTCGCCGAATGGACAGAGGCCGAACTCCCTAAAGAGTACGGCACATATTCCAACTGGGTCATGTACTTCGATGGCTCTAAAATGCTGGCCGGTTTAGGGGCAGGCGTTGTTTTAACATCCCCCACTGGAGACACAGTCCAGTACGTACTCCAAATATTATACACAGACTCCAACAATGCAGCCGAATTCGAGGCCTTATTGCACGGTCTTCGGATGGTTACCTCCATGGGCATACAATGCCTGGAGGTGTGCGGGGACTCAAATCTCACAATATCCCAAATAAATGGAGACTTTGACGCCAAGGATCCGAAGATGGCTGATACGTCTCCAACATATCTATAATTTACGAAGTATTCATGCTATTATATTATCCATCTTAGATCTTTTATATGCATTTATATGCTATTTTATATGATTTTTGGGACTAACCTATTAACCTAGAGCCCAGTGCCAGTTCCTGTTTTTTTCCTTGGTTTTGAGTTTTACAGAAAAGGAATATCAAACGGAGTCCAATTAACGTGCCAATTTTTGACGGTTTTTTATGGACCAAAAGAAGACCCCGGAGTAAAAGAGTTGGGCCAGGAGAGTCCCGGGGCACCCACGAGGGTGGGGGCGCGCCCACCCCCCAGGCGCGTGGGCCTGCCTCGTGGACGCCTCGGGCACCTCCTTGACGTGAGACCGACGCCAAAAATTCCTATAAATACAGAAACCTCAGAAAATTAACCTAGATCGGAAGTTCCGCCGCCGCAAGCCTCTGTAGCCACGAGAAATCAATCTAGGCCCTCTCTGGCACCTTGCCGGAGGGGGCCATCATCACCGGTGGCCATGGAGGAGTATCCCGGAGAGGCCATCATCGCCATGAAGGCCAAGGACCAGAGGGAGAACCTTTCCCCATCTAGGGGGAGGCCATGGATGAGGAAGCACAAGGGGGAGAACCTCTCCTCCTCTCTCTTGGTGGCGCTGGAGTGCCATCGGGAGGGGAATCATCGCCCCCGTGATCGTTTTCATCAACATCACCACCACCATCACCATCCTCATCTCTTTTACGCGGTCCACTCTCCCGCACCCCGCTGTAATCCGTACTTGAACATGGTGCTTTATGCCACATATTATGATCCAATGATGTGTTGCCATCCTATGATGTTTTGAGTAGATATCCCTTGTCTTTGGGTTGATTGATGATCTAGATTGGTACGAGTTGTATGTTTTATTTTGGTGCTGTCCTATGGTGCCCTCCGTGTCGCGCAAGCGTGAGGGATTCCCGCTGTAGGGTGTTGCAATATGTTCATGATTCTCTTATAATGGGTTGGTGAGTGACTGAAACACAAACCCGAGTAAGGGGGTTGTTGCGTATGGGAATAAAGAGGACTTGATGCTTTAATGTTATGGTTGGGTTTTACCTTAATGATCTTTAGTAGTTGCGGATGCTTGCTAGAGTTCCAATCATAAGTGCATATGATCCAAGTAGAGAATGTATGTTAGCTTATGCCTCTCCCTCATATGAAATTGCAATGACGACTAGCGGTCTTGTTAACAATTGCCTAGGATAATTCCGCACACCGATCCATTATTCCACACTCGCTATTTATAATATTTAGTAATATATTATGACTTTATGATAACATCACCTACTTTTATATTTTAGCTCTCCGATATCATGCAAAGTTATCCTCTTCATACCCACAACGTAGTTTTATTTCTCGTTTCTAGTTGGAAGCAAACGTTCGGTGTACGTAGAGTCGTATCAGTGGCAGATAGGACTTGAGAGAATATTGATCTTACCTTTAGCTCCTTGTAGGTTCGACACTCCATACTTATCACTTTCACCTTTGGGAATTGCTACGATGATTCCCTGCACTTGGGGATTATCAAGCTCTTTTCTGGCGCCGTTGCCAGCAATAGCGTGGGGTTGATATTCTCGTGTGTGCTTGTTTACTTTCTTCACTAAGTAGATTTTGTTTTTCCTTTTTTTTCTGTTTAGTTGTGGGTGAAACATACAAAAAAATTAAAAGAATGAAAATACAAAAAAAATTACTTGCCTCTCATGCCTCAAAAGTTTTTCAAAAAGAGAAGTGATTGGAAAGTTATGCATTGAAGAAGTGAGGGTCGACCTTGAGCGCTTGTGTTCATGGTCACGGAAACAATGTAGAATTTTTCATGGAAGGTTCTCTGAAAATAATTATCCTCTTGTGTATATCCATTGTGTTATAAAAATAATGTGCCAAGCTTTGGTTTTAGGATGATTAGATTGCTTGTTTACTATGTGCAGAACAAAAACAGAAACTTTGGCTGTAGCGCATGATTTTACTATTTTTTTACTGGAAGGTCAAATGGGTCTGAATTTTTTTTCAAATTAATTATGTACAAATTTTTAAAATTTTCAAATTTATTTCATAATTTTTGGAGTTACATAAGTTTACTAAACTTCCAGATTACTACAGACTGTCCTGTTTTCGACAGATTCTGTTTTCTATGTGCTGATCGCTTATTTTGATGAATCTATGGGTAGTATCGGGGGGTATGAAACATAGAGAAGTTGGAATACAGTAGGTTTAACACCAATATAAATAAAGAATGAGTTCATTACAGTACCTAAAGGTAGTGATTTTCTTTATTACACTAACGGATCTCACAAGTTTTTGTTAAAGTTTTGTGTGGGTGAAGTGTTCGAAGATCGAGGAGCTATCAATATGAGAAGAATAAAGAGAGGCAAGAGTTCAAGCTTGGGGATGCCCAAGGCACCCCAAGTAAATATTTCAAAGGATACTCAAGCATCTAAGCTTGGGGATGCCCCGGTTGGCATCCCATCTTTCTTCTTCAACAAATATTGGTATACCTCGGTTTTTGTTTGGTTCACATGATTTGTGTCCTTTGAGTTTTTCTTTTTCTTTAAGAACCACGCTAGTATGAGATAGCCCTTCACTGATTTATAGAATACTTCATGTGCTTCACTTATATCTTTTAAGTATGATCTTATAGAATTGCTCTTTGTGCTTCACTTAAATCATTTTAGTATGGTTTTATAGAATGCTTCGTGTGCTTCACTTATATATTTTGAGCTTGGATATTGGTTAGTCTATATTAATTATAGAATTCTCCATGAACGTCACTTATATCTTTTGGAGTATGAACAATACTATCATCTAAAGTGGGTTTGGAAGAGTGTCAACTTTAGGAATTAGTGATCCCACTATTCCGAATGAGAAGAATTTTGCTTATGTGGAGAGTAGAAAAATTTCTATGCTTATAGATCCTGAAAAGAATGCTTTATGTGATGGTTTTATTGATGAATTCATTCATTATGCTACTGAAAATTACTATGATGGAGGAATATATGCTTGTAGGAGTTGCAATAATATCAAGTTTCCTCTCTATGTGCTTAAAGTTTTGAAGTTATACTTGTTTTGCCTTCCTATGCTAGTTGATTCTTGTTCCTATAAATTATGTGTTCACAAAATCCCTAGGCATAGGAAGTTTGTTATATTCAAATGTGCTAGTCACATTCTTCATGATGCTCTCTTTATGTTTCAATTCTTATCTTTTATGTGAGCATCATTGAAATCATCATGCCTAGCTAAATGGCATTAAAGAAAAGCGCTTGTTGGGAGACAACCCAATATTTACCCTTACTGTTTTTATGTGTTTACATGATTAAGCTACTGTAGAAATCATGTTTTATAGCTTTTGTTTCAATAAAGTGCCAAGTAAGACCTTTGGGAAGACTTGGGTGAAAGTTAATGTGATCTTGCTGTAAAAAACAGAAACTTTGCGCTCACGAGATAAGCTACCATTTTTTACAGAAAAGTGATTTTGAGTTGATTCTTTTTGCAGAAGATTAATAGACAAATTCCTCACGTCCAGAAATTTATTTCATAATTTTTGGAGTATCATAAGTATGGTTTCTGTTCAGATCATTACAGACTGTTCTGTTTCTGACAGATTCTGTTTTCATTGCATAGTTTGCTTGTTTTCTAGTTTCTATGGATTATATTTCTCAATATAAATTATAGAAATGATATGGTATAGTAGGAATTGTGTGAGAACAATTATTAACCTTGTCTTTGACAGTACCAAAGTTAATGGTTTACTCTTTATCATACTAACCTATCTCATGAAGTTTCGTTAAGTTTTGTGTGATTGAAGTTTTCAAGCTTTGGGTGAGATATCGATATGAGGAGAATAAGGAGTGGAAAGACCCTAAGCTTGGGGATGCCCAAGGCACCCCAAGGTAATATTCAAGGAAGACTCAAGCGCCTAAGCTTGGGGATGCCCCGGAAGGCATCCCCTCTTTCGTCTTCAAAACTATCGGTATACCTTACTCGGAGCTATATTTTTATTCGTCACATGATATGTGTTTTGCTTGGAGCGTGTTTTCAATTTTACTTGCTGTTTGAATAAAATCATTGTATCTGAAATATTGAATGAAAAAGAATCCTCCCATGGCTAGTTAATTATTTGACTACTCAATGTTCTTCACTTATATCTTTTGGAGTAGTTTGTCATTTACTCATGTGCTTCACGTATATCCTATGAGTAAATGGTTGAATGAATTGAATGTCATAAATCTGAATTTATATATGTTTCATATGCTTATAACATGGGGAGTAATGACTTCACATATAATAAGTATAGGTAGTAAACTTATTGAAGGTTAGCAAACTCAGAATTGGTCACTTGAACAATTCATGAAAGAATATTGAAGCAAAAGAGATTTCACATATAAATATACTATCTTGGACATCTTTTGTAATTGTGAGCACTCATTAAAATATGACATGCTAAAAGGTTGATGTCGGACAAGGAAGACAACGTAATGGGTTATGTTTTCTTATATCCGAAATAAAGTATATTGTCTTGGATCATCCAACATGTTGAGCTTGCCTTTCCCTCTCATGCTAGCCAAATTCTTTGCACCAAGTAGAAATACTACTTGTGCTTCCAAACATCCCTTAAAATGAGTTTTGCCATGAGAGTCCACCATACCTACCTATGGATTGAGTAAGATCATTCAAGTAAGTTGTCATCGGTGCATGCAATAAAAATTGCCCTCTAAATATGTATGATCTATTAATGTGGAGAAAATAAGCTTTATATGATCGTGTGATGTGGAAGAAATAAAAGCGACGGACTGCATAATAAAGGTCCATATCACAAGTGGCAATATAAAGTGACGTTCTTTTGCATTAAGATTTTGTGCATCCAACCATAAAAGCGCATGACAACCTCTGCTTCCCTCTGCGAAGGGCCTATCTTTTACTTTTATCTTCTACCTTATGCAAGAGTCATGGTGATCTTCACCTTTTCTTTTTACATTTTATCCTTTGGCAAGCACATTGTGTTGGAAAGATCCTGATATATATATCCAATTGGATGTAAGTTATCATGAACTATTATTGTTGACATTACCCTTGAGGTAAAAGGTTGGGAGGCGAATCTATAAGCCCCTATCTTTCTCTGTGTCCGATTAAAAGTTTGAACCCATAAATATCACGTGAGTGTTAGCAATTGCGAAAGATTAAATGATAGTTGAGTATGTGGAGTTTGCTAAATCAAGGCTCTGACATAGACCCTTCCTGAAAATAAGATGAATTGCAATTGTTTGATGACTAAGAGCACTGTTTGTTAGTTTTCAAGAAAGTTTATGATCTATACTTTAACATGTGAATAGCTTGTTACTTGATCATGAAAAGTTTTATGAGATGAGCTACTTTTATGACATATAATGATGCTAGAAAAGGTGATTGAAATTATCATTGATCAAACTTGTGCACCTGCTAGCATTCACACTTCATAAATTATTTCTTTTATCATTTACCTACTCGAGGACGAGCAGGAATTAAGCTTGGGGATGCTGATACGTCTCCAACATATCTATAATTTATGAAGTATTCATGCTATTATATTATCCATCTTAGATCTTTTATATGCATTTATATGCTATTTTATATGATTTTTGGGACTAGCCTATTAACCTAGAGCCCAGTGTCAGTTCCTGTTTTTTCCTTGTTTTTGAGTTTTACAGAAAAGGAATATCAAACGGAGTCCAATTAACGTGCCAATTTTGACGGTTTTTTATGGACCAAAAGAAGACCCCGGAGTAAAAGAGTTGGGCCAGGAGAGTCCCGGGGAACCCACAAGGGTGGGGGGCGTGCCCACCCCCCCAGGCGCATGGGCCTGCCTCGTGGACGCCTCGGGCACCTCCTTGACGTGAGACCGACGCCAAAAATTCCTATAAATACAGAAACCTCGGAAAATTAACCTAGATCGGAAGTTCCGCCGCCACAAGCCTCTGTAGCCACGAGAAATCAATCTAGGCCCTCTCTGGCACCCTGCCGGAGGGGGCCATCATCACCGGTGGCCATGGAGGAGTATCCCGGAGAGGCCATCATCGCCATGAAGGCCAAGGACCAGAGGGAGAACCTTTCCCCATCTAGGGGGAGGCCATGGAGGAGGAAGCACAAGGGGGAGAACCTCTCCTCCTCTCTCTTGGTGGCGCCGGAGTGCCATCGGGAGGGGAATCATCGCCGCGGCGATCGTCTTCATCAACATCACCACCACCATCACCATCCTCATCTCTTTTACGCGGTCCACTCTCCCGCACCCCGCTGTAATCCCTACTTGAACATGGTGCTTTATGCCACATATTATGATCCAATGATGTGTTGCCATCCTATGATGTTTTGAGTAGATATCCCTTGTCTTTGGGTTGATTGATGATCTAGATTGGTACGAGTTGTATGTTTTATTTTGGTGTTGTCCTATGGTGCCCTCCGTGTCGCGCAAGCGTGAGGGATTCCCGCTGTAGGGTGTTGCAATATGTTCATGATTCACTTATAGTGGGTTGGTGAGTGACTGAAACACAAACCCGAGTAAGGGGGTTGTTGCGTATGGGAATAAAGAGGACTTGATGCTTTAATGCTATGGTTGGGTTTTACCTTAATGATCTTTAGTAGTTGCGGATGCTTGCTAGAGTTCCAATCATAAGTGCATATGATCCAAGTAGAGAATGTATGTTAGCTTATGCCTCTCCCTCATATGAAATTGTAATGACGACTACCGGTCTTGTTAAAAATTGCCTAGGATAATTCCGCACACCGATCCATCATTATTCCACACTCGCTATTTATAATATTTAGTAATATATTATGACTTTATGATAACATCACCTACTTTTATATTTTAGCTCTCCGATATCATGCAAAGTTATCCTCTTCATACCCACAACGTAGTTTTATTTCTCGTTTCTAGTTGGAAGCAAACGTTCGGTGTACGTAGAGTCGTATCAGTGGCAGATAGGACTTGAGAGAATATTGATCTTACCTTTAGCTCCTTGTGGGTTCGACACTCCATACTTATCACTTCCACCTTTGGGAATTGCTACAATGATTCCCTGCACTTGGGGATTATCAATGGCGGCCTATCGCAACGCCGTACTCAAAGTATCAGCTCGGTTTGAGGGACTCGAGTTTCATCATGTGGCTCGAGAAAGCAATCAAGCAACGGATGTCCTTGCTCGCATGGGCGCCAAGCGTGACCCCATCCCGCCTAGCATCTTTTTGGAAAGGCTCTTCAAGCCATCCGTGGTGTGGCAGGATGAGAGCGGCAGCACTAGTCCGGATCCGATTATACCCCCAGATTCCGAACACAATAAAGATATCATCGGGGGCTCAGCCACCGAAATGACACCATCGGCCCATCTAATAATGACAGTAATTACCCCATGGAACGAACCCTTCTTGGCCTACCTTAATAGGTGAGAGCTCCCTGAGGACTAGAATGAGGCTCGCTGCATTGTTCGGCGCTTGAAAGCCTACAAGGTCCATGACGGAGAGCTCTACAAGAAAAGTGCTACCGGAGTCCTTCAAAGATGTTTCTCCGAAGAAGAGGGACGGCAGCTCCTGGCTGAAATCCATGCTGGTCTCGGTGATCACCACGCCGCTTCTCGGGCCCTTGTAAGTAAGGCCTTCCGTACAGGTTTCTTTTGGCCGACGGCCCGAGCAGATGCACATGACCTGATCCAACGTTGTGTCGGATGCCAGCTCTTCGCCAATCAAATCCATATGCCGCCTACTGCTCTACAAACAATCCCCATTACTTGGCCTTTTGCGGTCTGGGGGCTTGATATGGTTGGACCCCTTAAAGAAGGAAGCCATAAGAAAAAATATCTGCTAGTCATGGTAGATAAATTCACCAAATGGATAGAGGCCAAACCAGTGAAAACGGCCGAAGCTGGACCTGTGATAGACTTTATATCTGGTGTCGTGCACCGTTATGGTGTCCCACACAGCATCATCACCGATAACGGCTCCAATTTCACAGCCGATGAAGTGAAATCCTGGTGTGCTAAATTGGGCATTAAGCTCGATTACGCCTCGGTCTATCATCCACAAACAAACGGTCAAGTTGAACGAGCTAATGGTCTTATTATGAGTGGCATTAAGCCTAGACTAGTGCGGTCGTTGAAAGAATCACAAGCACTGGGTTGAGGAGCTCGACTCCATACTCTGGGGGCTGCGGACCATGCCCAATCGCACTACCGGATATACGCCATTCTTCATGGTGTACGGCACAGAGGCCGTTTTGCCCTGTGACATCATTTATGACTCACCTCGAGTGCGCATGTATGAAGAGAGAGAAGCCGAGTTGGATCGGCAGGATAGTCTAGATGCCTTGGAGGAGGAGCGCGACGTTGCAAAGGCCTGCTCTGCATTCTATCAACAACAGGCTCACAGATATCAAAGCAGAGAGGTGCGGGCCAAGACTTATAATGTTGGTGAACTCGTTCTACGCTTGCCAGAAAAGAAAAAGGACAAACTCAAGCCCAAGTGGGAGGGTCCCTTCATCATCGATGAAGTTCTCACTGGAAGAGCGTACCGCCTGCGTGATGCATCGGACAATCGCCTAGAGCCGAACCCGTGAAATGTGACCAGACTCCGAAGATTCTACGCCTAGAGCCGGACTCTTTGTTCGTTTTCTTCTCCCTTTGTCTCCATTTTTCCTCTGTTTAACCTTTTTGTCTAGCTTTAAGCTCTTGTGCAGCTAAACTGCACACCTATGACGTACACATCCTTAAATGTACACGCTCATAATACTTGGGGGCTTCTTTTACAGAAGCTTATTGTTATTATTTTACGAGCATTAAGCTCCCCACATATGTGTCCTTTTCCTCATATGTACCTTTTCTCCACCATTATATGCACCGTTATGACTTAAGTTTGACCAAGCTGGGTTGCCTGGCTCCTGTGTTTATGCCCTACATTCCCGTTTGTTCTGCTAGGGCATAAAGGGAGCACCTCTGCGATTGTTACAGCCGGGTCATCCGGACGTGTACCTCAGACTGGGTGAAGCCGAAAGCTAGCGTTCTTAAGAGAATATTCGGCCGGCGAACTAAAGATGTTTTACATTCATTACACTATGAACCCCCGGGTGTTACATATACTGTGACTTTTCGATCATAGTTCGGACATGCATACCAACGCATGTTCACCTAGGGAAAGGAACCCTTAACGAAACTATTCTCCCTGGAAGATGTTTCTTACATTCAACATGTAATATAACATAGCTAGCTGGATACAACTTGTCTGTTCAAGCAACTATGACCCCTACACCTGGCTTCCATGCATACCCCGGTCTATATTACCGTTACGGTATTCGGAAACACTCCGCGCCTTCGGGTCCATAGGTTGAAGCGAAAAGGTCAGCCATGACAATCGTTTTACAATCCGGCTAGGGACAAATTTGTCAACTGAAGTACGTAGTCACTTGGACTCAAAAACTTCTTCCTCTATGCCATCTAACAGGCTATCTAGCTTACAATTCTGTTGGGAATACTTGGTGGCTACCTTTACCTGGTCATATACCAGACTAACTAGAACTTCTTTTCCATCTGACCCCAACGGTCCGACCCGGGCCATATGATTCAGATCAAGCCTGGTGTACCGTGTTTTTACCATGGCCCAGGCCTCTCGCGCACCTTCTCGGCAGGCCGATATCTTCCATAACCGGAAGCACCGCCGAGCTCCTTGGAATAGCTTCACAAGCTCCTCCATACTTCCTGGAGGAGAGGCGGATGGCCACAAAACTTTGTCAATGCTCTGCATTGTCTGCCGAGCTCGCTCGTGCAGTTGGGACATCTCTTGCAGCAAGTCGCCTTGAGAGCCGGACATTTCCTCTTCGGGACGGCCGGTCAGCATACCTACAGACATAAATCTGTTAGATCATTTCTTTGCTGAATTACACGAAGGTAAGTTCAAAAGCATACTAAATATGCCGCCTCGTAGCCTCCTATTCTCCTTGACAGCGTCAGCTAGCTGGGCTCGCACATCTTTTAGCTCTTCGCCCAGCAGGGTATTGGAGTCCTGCAGCTTGTTCTTTTCATCCCTGACCCGTGTCAGCACACGTTCGCCTGCGGCCAGTTGCCTTTTGGCCTCTTGTTCGCCCACCTGCGCGACTTTCAGTTCCCCTTCCAGTTGATCTGCTGATCCTGTCATCAGAAATGCAACAATATTAACATTACTGGTATATGATTACATTTTTCTGATGGGAGGGAATATTAACAAGCGTTGCCTCCTTGGATTTCTCCAGTTCGACGGTAACTGCAGCCAGTCGGGTTTGACCCTTTTCCAGCTCTTGAGACAGTAGGCTATTCTTCTCCGTGAGTGCCTGATTATACAATGATCCTTAAATCAGTTGTATCAAACTGCTTCAAGTCTCGGGGCTACTGGTATATGATTACCAAATCTGTACTTACCGCATATCTTTTAAATGCTGGTCGGTGGCTCTGGCAAGCCCATCCCGAGCAGCTCGGATGTATGCATCGGTCGAGCTGAAGGCATTGAATGCCTCTTTTGAAAAGCCGGGGTCGCGGAGAGCGGCCTTCCAGCGCCGATGATTCATGGCGCTCTCCACTTCCGAGTTCGTGACAGATACATCATCTGAATCCTCTGTAGGAGGACAATCCGGTGTCACTCCCATGTCAGCCTCTGTCCTTAAGGCAGGGTCTGGAACTTGACTGGTGGAGGCATGACCGGCGGGATCCCCGGACATAGTCTGACGCACGCTCCTCCCGATAAGACACAGCGGACAGTGTCACAGTTCGATGTGATTGCCAAAGGGCATATTTAAAAAACCATACCTCTTTGACGAAGGCTCGGCCGTGTTTTCATTTGCCTTCCTCTTTGAAGGCTTGTTCGGCGCGAGCGCCGTTCTCTTGCGAGTCGCCTTTGGTGCAATATGATGCGTCGAGCGCCTCCCCTTTGGAGCACGAGACAGTGCAGTGGGTGAGGTAGAATGAGGAAGCTCCTTCGGAGGAAATGTCTCATGGCTACTTACATGTGAGGCAGGAAGAAGGCCAGGGTAATCGGCCACGATGGCCACTTCTGTGCCATCATAGCTCGCCTGGTAGAAGACTCCCTCTTGGAGTTCTACAAATATGTCCGGATCCTCTTCGAATCCGGGATCGAGGTCGCGATTATGGTCCTCCGGCTGCGGTGCGGGGCTATAAATCCCCGCGATAGCCTTCCGCCATTCCTGTTAGAAAAGAACGAGTAAAATGTCAATTAAACATGACTCGGGGAAGGGATTGAGTGATGATGTGGGATTAAAGCTCACCCAGCTAGGGGTATTGTACATGGAGAATCCCTCTTGGCGTTTAAGGCGAGTAAACTCCTCTTTCTCCCCTTTATACAGATCGACCAATATTGTGGCCAGGGCAGCAGGGGCGTTCGGACCTTTCCGTCCGCAGCGTGAGGCGTCGTCTTCCCCATTATAGTGCCACATTGGGAGTCGCCTGAATTGGAGTGGCTGAACACCCCGCACTATGGAAGTTGCCATTACCTCGATTATTGATAATCCGGACTGAGCGAGTATCCTTATCTTGCTCATTAACTGATGGACTTCTGCGCTATCTCCTCCTCAAGGCTCCGAGGACGCCAACTGTGGCGTTTCTTCAACGGAGCACTTGAAAATTCGGGAAGACCCATTCGAACTGGGTCGGGGAGAATGACATCCTCGATATAGAACCATTCTGAGGGCCATTCTTCGGACGCCTTCTTCGGCGTGCCGGATAAGTATCCGGTCCCGGCTATGCGCCATACCCCGGCACCGCCCACCACGAATATCGAACCCATTTGGGTACGAGGGACGAGGCAGAATAGCTTCCTCCACAACTCAAAATGGGCCTCACAGTCCAGGAATAGCTCGCAAAGAGCCACGAAACCCGCGATATGGAGAATGGGGGCCGGAGTGAAATTGTGCAGTTGGAGGCCGTAATACTCTAGGAGTCCTCGGAGGAAGGGTTGGATTGGAAACCCAACACCTCTCAACAAGTAGGAAACTAAGCACACTCGTTCCCCCCTGGTTTGATTGGGGAAATTTTCCGCCTGGGCTTCGCCATCGAAGGAGGTCAATCCTGCTCGAACAGGGACTAGATCCGCAGGAGGAAGAAATCCCTGCGTTTGAAGCTTAATCAGCTGATCGTGGGGAATGAAACATCTCTCCCAATCGCCTTTTTCGGAGCCGCGGGGGTGGGAGGAAGAACTGGGAACGCTAGCCATGTTGGAATGGTTTCTCCTAGCAAGCTCTAAGGATTTTCTGCTTGGTGTGGAATGGGATCTGAGATCCAATCTCTTTAAATAGATGCCTATCTTACGTGGCCGGGGTGTTATGTGTAAAAAATACCCTGACCTCTCGTATTCGCTCGACACGTGGAAGCAGAAGCAATGGAGGCGCAGAAGCCAAAGGGTGTGACATTAAAGCACGAACCGAGTACAACTTTTCGGACCAGGTACATTAAAGTGATCGGAGAAAGAACCCGCCTTGCAATGCCGAAGACAATCAGCGAGCCGAATACATCGTCATTGAAGCCTGGTTCGGGGGCTACTGAGGGAGTCCTGGATTAAGGGGTCTTCGGGCGTCCGGACTATGTAACATGGGCCGGACTAATGGGCTATGAAGATACAAGACAGAAGACTTCTTCACGTGTCCGGATGGGACTCTCCTTTGCGTGGATGGCAAACTTGGCGTTCGGATATGTAGATTCCTTCCTTTGTAAACCGACTCTGCACAACCCTAGGCCCCTCCGGTGTCTATATAAACCAGAGGGTTTAGTCCGTAGAGGGCAATCATAATCATACAGGCTAGACATCTAGGGTTTAGCCATTACGATCTCGTGGTAGATCAACTCTTGTAATTCTCATATTCATCAAGATCAATCAAGCAGGAAGTAGGGTATTACCTCCATCAAGAGGGCCCGAACCTGGGTAAACATCGTGTCCCCCGTCTCCTGTTACCATTGACCCTAGACGCACAGTTCGAGACCCCCTATTACCCGAGATCCGCCGGTTTTGACACCGACGGTACCTACCATGGCTACATGTTCTGGCGACGCTTTCATAGGTCTGAACATTTGTTCCATCAAATTGGTGATGACATGTAAGACAAATAACCGTTCTTCAAGCAACGAATAAGTGTGTCGGTCCGTTAGGCTTTTCTTGTTTTCAAAAGGTGACCACGGCACTTTGAATGTTTGCATATGGCATTGTTGAAGAAATGATAATGAGTATCTTCGAATGACTGAAGATACAATCATAGTATGCACAAATGTGTTTGCTGATACTATGGTTAGGGTTTATGAAGATCAATATATGTGAGCACCAAATGCCGAGGACACAGAAAGACTTTTAGCAGAGAATGCAAGAGGTTGGCCTGAGATGTTGAAGAATTCATGTGCGTCTTGGCATTGCCGCCATGATCGAACAATTATTTTGGAAGCAGCTGACTTCGAGGATTTATGAATTTGATATTGCAACTTTGGATTGCCTGGATCTCACGATGAAATTTTGGCCGGTTGATCGGCTCGCCAATCATGTTATCCTTTATTACTGATGAATCACTCTGTTTCTTTAAAAAGAAAATACTGGTGAATCATTCATCGGGCGAGCAGAAAAGCCAAGCAACCTCAACAGCGCCCGACGAAGTCGGCCACGACGGCGAGCTCCTTGACGGCATTGTCGCAGCCGGACTTAAACAAGAAGTAGACATGCTCCTCGCCCTTGGTCTCGTGGAACTCGACCACTCCGTCCCACCCGCACGCCTTGATCCCCTCCGCGTACGCGCGCGCCCTGTTCACGAACCAGCAGAGCTCCGCCGTGGTGACCAGCACGTGGCCGCACCCGAGCTGGCTCCACTCCCCGGGTGACGTCGCTGGGTTGATGTAAGGGTGGTCGGGGCCGAACTGGCTGCCACAGGCGACGTCCCACAAGCGCTCAAACTCGCCGCGGTAGGCGGCATCCGTGGGCTCCCGGCCCACCTGCTCTGTCCCCCAGAAGTAGGAGTGCAGGAGCGCGACGCCGCTGACACCGTCGCCGTAGCCCTCGATGCATTCCTTCCGCAGCCTTATGGCCGTGTTGTGCGCGATGTTGCCGCCGGCGCTGTCGCCGGCGAGGACGACGCGGGAGGCGTCGCCGTGCGCCGCGAGCCACGGCTCGGCGCCGTCCGGGCGGCACGAGGCGAGGACCGCCTTAAGCGCGGCGTAGGCGTCGTCGTAGGCGGCGGGGAGGCGGTGCTCGGGAGCGAGGCGGTAGTTGACGGAGACCACGACGGCCGGCGCCGCGGCGGCGAGCGACGCGGTGTAGGCGTGGTAGAACGGGGAGGCCGGGGTTTGGACAAGGAAACCGCCGCCGTGGAAGTAAACGACGACGGGGAGCTTCTTGCCAGGCTCCGCGGCCGGACTGTACAGGCGAGCGGAGATGTTGGCGGACGCGTTGAGGACGACGTCCTTGGAGGCGACGCCATTGGCGGGGTCCCCGGAGGGGCAGGGCGGGACGGTGTTGGTGTCGGTGCCGTCGAAGCGCTCGACGCGGCCGCTCTTGTACACGCGCACGACGCCGGGCCTCTCGTACTCGATGATGTCGGAGCCAGGGTCCATGACGCCGGCCTTGGCTTGAAGCTGTGGATCGGAAGCGGAAATGGTCACTTCGTTATGTAGAGACAGAGAGACCTGCTGAATCAGGCATGCCCTCACACCACCAACACCATTATTCCGGTCTACCACCAAAGGCCACTAGACAGAACACAGCACCCTGACAGGCTACAAAACTCCAAAACAAGCAAAACTCCCAAGTCCCAACCATGGGCAACACATACCTTTTCCTTTTGGTGCTCTGCAAGACTGCAACAGAGGCAAGCAGAGAAGATTGGAGCTAACCAGACTGAAGGTGATGAGAATAGTAGGGCGGTGGACCAGCACCACCAACTGTTTCTCCATAGAATCATTGTTAAAGAAAAGTACTACTCCTGACCTAACATTGGAGTGTATTATTGGATTAGGTGATATGTTGTTCGGAGGCTTCCACTGGCCTTGGCTCACCTGCGCACGCTACTGGAATAATAGCGTTAGGAAATTCCAGCCAGATGTTATTCGGAGTTTCCAAGCCGTTGTATACAAAGGAGGGGGAAATATCGTGTGCTCCCGGAGCACCTAACTCCAGGTGCTCCAGAAGGAGCTCGGTCCTTGGATAGATCCCACGGCCACAGGGAGAGCTCGTGCAAATTTGCAAAAAAAAAAAAGCAACCAAGAAGTCCTATAATTACACATGGGTCCTATAATTCCTCAGCTGATCGTTTGTTCTACAAAGGAGTGCGCAAGTGCTCCGGTGACTCCGAACGAAAATGTTTTGGAGACTCCAACTGATTAGAGTTTTGCAACGGCTATCTCAGAGATTGATCGTGGTGTTTGAAAGGATGTGGTTCGGAGGCTCTTGGCAACAGAAATGCAGAGAGATAGTGGGAAAAAAATGAGAGGCTTTTTGAGTGGTTCTACACTTGAGAAAGAAACTCATCATCACATTCTCCATGATTAGGGCGTTTTGGTGACCGGGCTCCATGGAGGCCGAAAATTTCAAAATTCAATCTTTCCATTTTCAAAAAAATCTGAAAAAATATTCAAGTATATAAGAATGAAATGTACATGTGTGTAAAAATTCAAGATGATATACCTTGAATTGCGACTTGTACAAAAACATTCATGGACTTTGGGGGTGAACACTATCATGTGCTGAAAGCCACATTTTTTTTCACATGCCTTATTTCAACGTATTTCATCATGAAGATTGACACATATGTGCATTATGCCTCCATGTATATATATGTACTTCTTCATATTTTTTTAGATGTAAACATATGAATTTTGAATTTTTCAAAAAACAACCTCCATGGAGCTTGGCCTCCAAAAGCAATTTTCAATTCTCGACCCCTTTTTTGTAGTATCCGCATACATATGAATTCAATGTGACATTGGATCACTAAAATAAAAAGGTGAAGAACGGGGGGTCATCAATCATTTCCCTTGTTGTATATTTTGAAATACTAGTAATTATGCATGTGCAACGCACGTTTCGACAAATATAACGTACTATAGTAACCCCCACAAAGTACACATTGCATTGGACTTCCATATAACTTTAGAGAAAATCCATGAAACTTGTCACACAAGCATTATGAAATAGTTCCAACTTTCAAACATGCTCACAACACATGCAATCACAAAATAATCATATTATGGTATAATATAAACCATTTGCTACTTTGTATTCTCCCGTGCAGAAAGTGACTTTCCTTTCTTTTGTGTAAGATATAACTAAATCTAAGAAGGGCTATAAAAAATCAATGCAAATACATACTAAACTATTCACAATACATAGTAATATTGGGCGGTACATCCAAAGATAAGACGTAACGAATATGCTTCTATGATCATCTAAACTAACAAGTAATCTAACATAATTTTCATTCCTTGCATTGCACATGTACGTCGTGTAACACCCCGCATGTAACTTGCCATATTTGTAACTCCGACTCTTGCCATTTTCGGCTTTGTGATATGTTTTTTCCTCCGTTGTCGGGTTTTGTCTTTCGTTTTGTATTTTGTCATGTCATGCATTTTCATACCATGTCATCATGTGCATTGCATTTGCATACGTGTTCGTCTCATGCATCCGAGCATTTTCCCCGTTGTCTGTTTTCCAATCCGGCGCTCCTATCTCCTCCGGTGCACCCCTCTTCTTTTCTTTCGGGTGCGTGTGTCAAACTTTCTCGGAATGGACCGAGGCTTGTCAAGTGGTCTTAATATACCACCCGGAGTCTACCGGTCAAGTTTCGCTTCATTCGGAGGTCGTTTGGTACTCCAACGGTTAACCGGGCATCCGCAAAGTCTATTTGAGTGTCCAGCAAAAACCCCCTCCAAAACCAGCCCAAAACCCACCAAACTCTCTTCCATGCTCTAGGTCGTTCGATCATGATCGTGTGGGCAAAAACCGCACCTCATTTGGAGTCTCCTAGCTCCCTCTACCTATAAATATGTGGGCATCCCGTAAAACGAAACCGCAGACGAAACCCTAGTTTCTCCACCGCGCGCCGCCGGACACGTCCGGGTGGAGCCGGACACGTCCAACCGCCCCGCCGCCGCCACC